>NC_034612.1:1316173-1327547 GCF_900095145.1 Mus pahari
AGTCCTGTAACCCAGTCCTGTAACCTAGTCCTGTAACCTAGTCCTGAAACCTCAGTTTCTTGGCTGAGAGGAGTGAAGGACTCAGGTGGTGGGTAGAACACCTGACAAAGATTTAGGAAATGAGGGATTTCACAGGCTTCTTTCTGGGCGGCTCCCTTCTGATCTTCTCAATGTCATGCCAAGCAGCCCTACCTGGGACCTCTCTATACAAGGCCATCACAGGGCCCCGGGGGTTGGGGGTGGGGAGCGGTCGAGCTGTCACAGAATAGTGGAAATGCCGCTTCTGAGCCACCCCAGGCCATCGCAGGGTGGTGCGGCCTAGTGTCACTTGGGAGGATCGGGCCCCAGATAAGTGCTTCTTGACTGAATGAGTGAGGGCAGATTCCATTGCTCTTCCCACGTTGCAGGTCCGGATGTCCTAGAGTGGGGCCCTAAGTCACGGAGGCTTGCGTGGCCCAGGAGACGGAGCTTAGCACTCAAGAGATTTTTTTTTTTTTTTTTTTAACTCTGCACATTAGGGCTATGCTCTTCATCCTAGGTCCTGGGTGGGGTGGGTGGGCAGCTTGCGCCATATGGATGAGGGTGAGCGGGTCACAGAGTTCAGTATCTGGGTGTGCACCCTTAATCTGAGTTGGGCCCCCACCTAAATGTCATCCTTCCGCCCGTCTACGGAATTCACCATTAATCCGTATTCAAACCTCGCTCTCTGAGCCTTCCTGGCCGAAGGGAAGCCTCGGGTAGGGCACGTGAGCCTCTGGAAAAGGAGATTGGGGAAACTGTCCTTCAGACATTCAGACAGAGTAGGGCAGGACCCCATGTGCTCAGAAAGTTCCCAATCACTACCTCAAGCAGAGGAGAAGGGCCTTGGCCTAACTCCTACTAACAAGGTAGTGGCTGTTCAATGCCTGGTCCTTGGGGGCCATATCTTCCCAGAGACAGCCGTGACCTGGGGTGGTTCTGGTTCTGTGTCACCCAGCCGAGTGAGATCCCATGAACCACCTCAACCGCTGCCCTTTCCATAGCGATGGCGGCTATAGTCTGGGAGCTGAACCCTGTCTGCTACTTAGAGCACTTCGAGACACTGAGGCCCCTGAGGCCCGCGTGTCTGGATCATCCATTTTCAGAGAACTCGATTTACTATTCCTTTGTAGGGCTAGAACCGGGGTCTCTCTTAGAGCTGTGTGTCTCCAGGCAAGCTTCTTTACCTCTCTGGGCCACAGATGCCTTGTCTGTGAAGTGCAGGACTGAGAGGGTGAAAGAAATTAATAGGTACCCCAGAGGCTCCTTCCAAGTCTTCTAACCCCACCCCTGCGCCCTAAGGAGGGACAGAAGCCTCTGCATGAAAAAGCTACAGAGATGTGGCCACAGCGAAGTCTGGCCTCTGAGTCACTTGTCCCCACTGACCCCCCTCCTCCATTCTGTCAGCCATGTCCCCGAGGCAGGCCATTCTCCTCTCTGGACCTCAGTTTTCTTAACTGTATAAAGTGAGGTGACCACTCTTAGCTCCTGGGGTGTGATAGGCAGTCTGTCTACTTAAGGAAGTTACAAGCGCATAGTAGGCCCACAGCAGGTGTCTTTCCAAAGGAGTAGACACACTTCGCTTCTTCAGAGTCTCTATAAAGCCCTGTGTGCCCTCCGGTATGCTTTTCAGAGGGGCTTCTCGCTCTCCTGGTGTCTAGTCTTAGTCCACCAGAGATGGACAAACTATGATGTCATCCCATCATCCCCTGCTTCCCAGAGGGTGACAGACCTGGATGCAGTGTGGTGTACTGTGGTTGTGCTTTTCTTACATCATCACAGCCCAAGCTTCTGAGGCCCTCTCTAGCCCTGGGAGAAGGCCAGATGCCACCTCTCACACACACCCCACCATCGTCACCCCTGCACGATCTTCCAGTGGCCACTAACGTGTGTCTCCTTTCTCCACAGCCCATGACCACCCCACCAACAAGGCCTCGGCCACCCAGCCCGGCAGCCACCTGCAGTGCCTGACTGTCCACTGCACAGATGGTGATCCCAAGGCCCGCACCTCCGTACCTACCTGGCGGTCTCTGCACTCCGACATCTCCAACCGATTCGGGACATTTGTGGCCGCCCTGACTTGAGCCCACGGGGGCTGACCTAACCACCACGAGGGCCTCCGTGGCTGAGCAGACTCTTTACTTTTTTTTTTTTTTTTTGGTCTAGGTTGGTACTTGCTTAGTGGCACTCAGAATGGAAAGGGTTCATTGAAAGGGGCCGGGGAAGGTGATCAAAGGAACCTCAAAAAAGTTACCTTAAAGAAACCGTGTGTGCCACACCGTGGCACACCTGTGTCATCCTCCGCAGCAAACGCTGTGCTGGCAGGCGCAAGCCTTTTTCCTGCTAGAGAAATCCCATTTCCCATACTCGGCGTGTATTCTAGAAGGCTCTTGCTTTGTTTAAGCCCGGACAGGGGTACCTGGAACCCCTCCCCCCCTTTTAAAAATCTTTTCCCTCCCTCTTTTTCTGTTTGTTCATCCCTATGGAGATCTTGGAAGATCGTGTCCTGGAGCATTCGCCGGGTGGATGCAGCAGGGTCATGGCAGTGTCGACGGGTGACACGGAGCAGCTCGAGGCGCTGTCGGGCACAGGGGGTTTTCTCTGCTCCCTGGGAACTTGCAGAGAGATCTTTTCCTCATTGTCACTAAGCTTCCATTCCCCTCTCTGGGAGCTGCCCCTCTGGTCCCTTCTGGGTTGTGAGCTGGATCCTGGGGTCCTGAGCACTCTCTCCTTCACTGAAGCCACCATTGCGCCCTCTGCCTTCTCTATGGCCTTGTGATCCTCAAAGGGCACAAGGGAGGGTCCGTCAGTTGTCCAAGGGACTTCCTGGCCCTGTTCTCCCAGATGGCAGCAAGAGCGCCTCCAGCCTCCCAGCATAGCACGCCCTAAGCGATGCCATCCCTGGGAGGAAGGGCTGAGGCAGCACAGATCCTGGAGGGGAGGAGAAGTAAATTGGTGATGCCTGTCCCTGGGCCTCCCAGGTTCCCTTGGTGGGATGTCTCCTGCCCTTCTGATTTGGTTTCATTCTGATTTAAAAGCAGAGCCCTGCCCAGTGTGCCCCCCCCCCCGGAGAGATGCTTCCGCCTAAGTGGAGGGGAGCAGAGATTGCTGAGGTGATGTGGACAACAGCTGTGTGGCCCACTGCTATGCTGTGGGGCCCTGCATCCCTGGGAGGGTCAGTCAGGCCAGAGCCAGCTTGTCTTTTGTTGTTAGTGTGTCTCCTCAATTACTCCTTTCTGAGCCCCACCCTAACTTGACAGACACCCTTCCCTTTCTTAGCAAGAGGCCCGAAGGTTTGGCTCTCTCCAGGTACCGGTATTGTTGGTGTCAAGGGACTCTCAACTGTGGGAGCCCCTTGCCAAAAGCTGGCTATCTCCCTCAAGTCCTCTCCTTCTCCTCGTGGCTAAGGTCTGAGCCCCCAGGATCTGCACTTGTCGCCTGGGCGTTGTGATGGGGCTCAGAGGGCAGACACAGGTGGCATGGGCTGGTGGAGCAGGAAGGGCCCTCTGTTCTGTGCCCACAGCAGTGAAGGGACGGCTTCCCCCCTCCATGGGCCACAGGAGCATCCTCCAGGCTCCAGTCTCAGAGTTGGTGACGTCTAGCTGTCTGAGAGTGCCAGCCTTTCAGTCCCCAAACAAGAATGACAGTTTTCAGTGCTTAAGGCTGGGGATGAGTGTGCTGTCAGCGAACTTCCCAGTATCAACTCACCTGTAAGTCCAGTGTTCTCTGTTCTCACTCCCCACGACCCTGGGGTGGAGCAGCTTTTAAAATAGCCTTAAGCAAAAGGACATCATCCTGTCATTAAATTTGGTTTAGCGGGAAGAATAAAAGTAGAAGAAAACCACGCCCGAAGTGCAGGAGCCTGGGAACACTGTAATCAGTCCGCAGCCGACTCCAGTAGAGAGAAGGAAATCGCTATTGCACATGTATAATATGAACCCTTAATCCTGCGGTGCGGTGCGCGAGCCTGTAAGCTTTTTTTTGACTCTTAAAACCATTTCTGAATGCTTGGTTGGAAGACAGTGACTGACAATAGCTCATGAAACTGAGTGGTATTTTTCTTTCTTTTTTAAAAAAATATGTAAAGTTGAGTCTTCCGTATTCACGCATACTGTATATACGTGTATATGTTTTGCTGAGCAGCTTAAATAACAATAAATACAACGTTAACGGTGTCTGGGGCACGTTTATGGATGGGGCTTATTTCTTTCCATAGGATTCTTCCTTTGTACATATGTGTTATGTGTGGTGTGCCTGCGTGTACACATGCATGTTCACATGTATGTTCACATATGTGTGTAAATGGGCCTGTGTGTTTTTGTATGTTCACATGTGTATACACATGTGTGTTCACATGTGTACATGTGTTCACATGTGCCTGTGTGTTCACATGTGTGTGCATTTGTGTCTTCCTTTGTCACTCCCTATCACTTGTAGAGCCCTGCTCTCACCAGTTTGACTAGTCTGGCGGCTAGCCAGGTTGCTCTGAGGATGCTGCCTCATCTTCTGAGCACGGGAGTTACAGGTGGTCATCACACCTGACTCTAGTCCTTACCCTTGTGCAAGATGCATTGAATTCACTGAGCCGTGTTCCATTCCCCCATGGATCTTTTATGCTCCATGGAATGTTGGCGTAGAGACCCTGGAATCCACCCCTCATGTTCCAGGGATGCAGATACTATCTAACTTGAGGGTCTCCTCCCATCTTCTGTGTCCCAGAATTCCAGGTACAGCTCTGTGGTATGACTGAGACGCCCCTTCTCCCCTTCGCATCTTTAGTGACGTGTCCCCTATAGTGTGGGCCATGAAATGTGCCAGCAGAAACCCAGAAGGGCTTGTTGACGTGGGCTTCCTGGCTGGAGTCAGACCCTGACCTTGAACTCCACAGAGTCATGTGCCCGGACTTCTCTCCTAGCCTGCTAAGGTCCGCAGTGACACCGGATACTTCACGGGGATCTCAGAGGCCTGCTCCCCACCACATGTGACTCTACCGCCCCTCCCCCTCCCCCCACCTGTTTATTTTACCTCGCTGATCCCCAGATAGGCATGCCCTTCCATGCAGCTCTCCCAGGGGGCAAAGAATGCTGTTTCCCACAATGCCTTGGGCCTCACCTGGTTCTCCCTGAGCCCCACTCTCCTCCATGGTACAGTGCACCCAGAGCACTCACTACTGGCCCCACAAAGCTGGTCTGTGGGCACAGAGCCAGATGCAGGGTGAGGGGCAGATGGGAGACCCGAACCCCCTTACAAAGGACACCAGGAAATCAGTGTTGTATTTCTCCTGCTGTGACCAGGTGACTATCCAATACCCACAAGACAGAGATGGTGTCTGCCCCAGACCAATGTTGTCTCCTTGAGTTTCCATGGCCACTTGTGCCAGATGGGACCAAGGGTTCAGATTACAAAGCTGCACTGAGTCCTGTTACAACAGACGCCATGGCTTCCCGTCCATAATTTATCCTGGTCTAGGTAGGGAACATGGGGAGTAAACTGAGAGTAGTTTAAAGTGGTGAGTCAAGCCACAGTACTGGTATAAGCGTCTTCCTCTAGTCAGGCATGTCCAGATAGGGTTTTGAAGGATGAGTAGGAGTTCATCCTACTTTTCTCACCATATAAATTGACCTTGATGGTTCAGATTTTTGGGGGGTGTGTGTGTGTGATGTCATCTTTATCAAGATCATAGTGTCTTTGCTTGAGTAGTTCAAGGACAGACCCTCTATCTTCAGTTTAAAGATCCTTTAACCTTTTAAAAGGCCCATTCCAGAGTGTCACTGTTTGACGATTATGGTCAGGACCTGGGGAGGGGCACAGATGTGGAGAGTTTTTGTGCCCAGCCTGAGTGGTCTTCTGGGAATCATTCTGCCAATGGCCTGGGAAGCACATCACCAGGGTGGGAACCCCAGACACAGGCAACCAAGAGAGGGGCTAGCTCTGGAGAGTGCCGGCTCAGGGACCTGGCTGCAGGCAGAAGTACCCCTCATAACCTGGCCTTCCCATTCCAGCAGGGGGGTCCCCAACCCACACTGCCTCAGACTGGCTCCCTCCTCCACCTCACCCTGACAGTCTGGGGGCAAGGGGCAGATGATGGCCAGGGGTCCTGCCCCACTCCAGTTGGGGCTTGGGGTGACCCTGCAGTAGCAGGGGAGAGAGATGCAGAGCCCAGGACGAGTAGGTGTGTCACAGCCCAGGGCCTGCCCTCTGTGCTTCTGTTTGCTTGTCTTCTGTGAGGGGAAGAGGATCTCTGGGTTCTGGGTAGTTCAACGTGACAACCTAGAGTCACCGGAGAAGAGGGAGGAGCAACTGAAAAATCACCTCCATTAGGTTGGTTTGGAGACAAGCCGGTGGGGCGTTTTCTGGATTGGCGATCGATGGGGGAGTGCCCAGACACTGTGGGTGGTGCCACCCTAGGCGGTGGGTCTTAGGTGCATACGTAAGCAAGCTGAGCAGGAGCCAATGAGAAAGCTGGGCACAAGCTGGTTCACAGCCTTCTTCATGGCTCCTCCTTTGAGTTCCTGTCCTGACTTCCTTCAAAGATGGTGTGGTGGTTAGGACGATTGTGGCTCCTATATTTGAATGCTTGGTCCTCAGTTGGTGGAACTGTCTGATGAGGATTAGGAGGTGTGGCCTTGTTGGAGGAGGTGTGTCGCTGGAGGTGGGCTTTGAGGCTTCAAAAGCCCAGTCACTCTGTCTCTCTCTCTCTCTCTCTCTCTCTCTCTCTCTCTCTCTCTCTTGCTTCTGTCTCCCTGTCTCTCTCTATCTCTCTGTTTCTCTGCCTGTCTCTGTCTCTCTGTCTCACTGTCTCTGACTGTCTCTGTCTCTCTTTCTGTGTCTGTCTCTCTCTTGTTCTCTGTCTCTCTGTCTGTCTCTGTCGCTCTGTCTCTGTCTCTGTCTCTCTCTGTCTCTGTCGCTCTGTCTCTGTGTCTGTCTCTCTGCCTTGCCCTCTGTCCTCTGCCAATGATTCAGATGAAAGCTCTCACTACTTCTCCAGTGCCTTTCCTGCCTGCTGCTATACTTCCTTCCATGGTGGTCATGGACACACCCTCTGGGACCATGAGCCCCCAAATTAAATGCTTTGTGAGTTATTGGTTATGGTGTTTTATTCCAGCAATAGAAAAGTAACTAAGACAGCGGGACTGTGATCTGGCTATGTAAGCCAAGCAAACCCTTTTCTCCTCCAAGTTGCTTTTGGTTAGACTGTTTTATCGTGGCAACAGAAGGGGACACAGACAAAAAGCTGACTGCCCTCTGGGACAGGAAATGCTCAGCCCGAGGCACCAGGACTCACAAGTTCCTGTCAGTCCCCGTTCTGTGCTGGGAGTGAGGCAGGAGTGTGCAGCATGGGGTGGGGGTGGGGGTGGGAAGCTGCTGCATGCCCATCCCGGTGTGGGCTCTGGGTGCTGAGACCTTCCTGTTCAAGCCAAGATCTTCTCTAAGTTTAAAATGTGCTTAGCTTTCAGGAGCAGAAAGGAAAAGGCCAGGAAAAGGAAAAGATATTAAGTATCTTGCTAACTAAAATTGAGGGTTTTTTTTTTTAACCAATAAAGTTGAAATAACCTAATAAAATAATTTCATCTTTTTTTCCCCCCTCAATTAAATTGTGGTAGGGTGGTTTCTTTCACTGTCGTGTCTGTCTGCTTCTACTGTGGTTATAACAACATAGTCAAACCTTTGAATTTTCTAAAGCAGAGAGGTTTGGAAGCTGGAAGCTCAAGATGGTTCAGCTGCATCTGCTGTCAAGGTGTGGACACTGCATAACAATGGTTGGGAAAGGAGGGTGGACAGGAGAGGGAAGTGGGGGTGGAGAGAGAAAGGGAGAGGGAGGGGAGGGAGGGGAAGGGGGATGGGAGAAGAGGAGGGAGAGAGTGGGAGGGGAGGGGGAAAGAGGATGGGAAGGGGAAGGACGATGGGAGAGGGGGAGGAGGAGGGAAGGTGAGAGTTGGGGAGGGAAGAGGGAAAGAAAGAGGGAGGAAAGGAGCAATGAGGAGGGAGAAGAAGAACAAGAGAGGGTAAAGGCTGAATTGGCTTCGCTGTGGGACTAACCCAGCCCCCGAAATCCATCTGTTCTTGGGACACCCAACACAGGCTGCAGAAAGAGAGAGTCCATTCCCTGGACGGACTTCCTTGGAACACCAAATGCCTCTAAAATTCTCACCTGTACACAGTGTCACTCATTAGAGAAGGAAACACCCCTTGTGGGGGTTGGATAAACCACAACCCGCACAGGCTCAGAACAGGCCCTGCCGCTGAGCTCATGGTCTCTGAGAGACAGTCCTCTTAGAGAAAATAGCTTGGTGGGCTCTCAGGATACTTGGCCTTCTCGATGGGCTCTGCTGAGCGTCCCTGGGCAAATCACCACCCCTCTCTGAACTTCACTTCCTTTAGCTCCATCCTTGGGGGAAGGTATGCTTCTCCAGTGCTCCTTAACTGCATGTGTTCTGCACTTAGTAGGTGTTCACTAAACAAGAAGCCTCCTGACTATCACACAGTGGGTTTTCACCCTGAATAGGGAAGGGTGGAGGATTGATGTGAGGTGTAGTTCCCTTTGCTTCCATTTGGGAGAGGGATTTTGCATCCCTACAGTCACCACCCCATTCCCCATCTATGAAATAGAGAGTACAAACATGGGGGTTCTTGATTTAATGGTGCGAGCGAGGATGGGGTGTACACAAGGAAGCAGGAGGCTGCCCCAGCATGCCTCAGGGTCCCATGGGGACCATGGAACAGAACTTCTTTCCTTGGAAGGATGGTAGGTACACAGAGGGTGCCTGGCACTACTTCTCCTTCTTAAAAGATTAGAAAAGGGACCTAAAGGGCAGACAGGAGCAACAATACCTAGCGAGGGGGTTTGCCGGGAGAACTCTGTGTTGGGACACCATGGCTGAGCCATAGAAGACCAGTCAGTGGCAGTGACCAGCCTTTGTCTGTCTCCACCCAGGACTGATCTGGCTAGGATGTGTTGGGGTAAGTACCAAATTCTATAGCTATAGCCCTGTGTGTCTCTCGGTCTGTTATCTCTTACTAAAAAGCTGGAAGTTCAATGCCAGGGGGTCACGCCCACAGGTCGTGGGCAAGGCTGGGGGTCACTGCAAAGTGCCAGGCTGGGTTTCCCTCTTTCTAAAAAGCCACTAAGGCAACCGTGGGGGCCCCACCTCATGATCCTGGGTAACCCCGTTTCCCCAGCAACACAGAGCCTAGGAAGGCCAGAGGTTCGGGACCAAGTCACGAGCAGGACTAGATAGGTCTGCAGCCGCAGTGGCCTCAGGAGCTGTCCTGAGAATCCCAGGCCAGTATTTTCTTGTTGAGAGAACATATGCCCTATGATATAAAACCAGCAGTTTTCTGGCTGTGAGAAGAACAGGCAGGGGCCCCAGGGCATTCACAGTGCCGCTCCTTGGAGAAATGATTCACCACCAAAGAACAGGGGCCCTTTAGCAACCACCCCTACATGCCCCAACGAATCTTTCTGTCCCTGTGGACAGCCCCGCTCTGGTCCCAGAGAGTCACATGCTGCGTGGCCTTTTGTGCCTGTCTGGGTTCATTCAGCATGACGAGTCCCTTGGAGCAAGCGGGGCAATATTTTCTCCTTGCACAGTTAAATGCTATTCCATTGCACAGCTATACCACAGTGTGTTTATCCATTTGTCTGTTCACAGAACTTGGAGCTGTTTTACCCTTCAGACCGTGATGAATTCTGTAACAACTATTTGTGTTTTCATCTTGGTATATGCTTCCAGTAAAGAATGTGCATATTACCCAATATATTTCTGATAAAGAGCTAACTTCTCTCTCTGTGGTACTGTGTCATCTGAGTCTTGGAAGGAGTTGTCTGATTATTATTTTGTATAGGCCAGGATGTTTTTGCACTCACAATCCTCCTGCCTCAACTCCTGAGAGCTGGGATAATAGGCATGGAATATATATATGCTTGGAATTGATTTTTGTTTTAAAATTTTTTATTATTGTTGTTTGTGAGTATGTTGTGTATGGAGATGTTGAGAGTGTTGTGATGACCATGTGATGTGTGCATGTGATATACATATGATATACATGTGATATACATATGACAGTCAGATGACAACTCTAAGGAGTCATTTCTCTCTTTCCACCTTTACATGTGATGTGCATGTGATGCACACATTTTATATATATATATATATATATATATATATATATATATATATATATGATTTACATGTGACAGTCAGAGGACAACTCTAAGGAGTCATTTCTCTCCGACCTTTACATGTGATGTACACGTGATGTTCATGTGATGTACATGTGATATGCATGTGACAGAGGAAAACTAAGGAGGTGTTTATCCCCTTCCACCTTTACAGATGATGTGCATGTGATGCACACATTATATACATGTGATGTACATGTGACAGTCAGAGGAAAACTCTAAGGAGGTGTTTATGTCATCCACCTTTACATGTGATGTACATGTGATATATACGTGATGTACACATGATGTACATGTGACAGTCAGATGAAAGCCCTAAGAAGTTGTTTCTCTCCTTCCACCTTTACATGGGTTCTGGAGATCAGTCAAGTTGTCCAGGCTCACATGGTAATAATCACCTTCACCCCGAGTCAGCTTATTAACTTTTGTTTGTTTGTTAACCCCAGTGGTGACCCTTGTCACATTTTAGATCTGAGTCTTAACTGGGCACATAGCTCCTCAGGAGAGCACATGCTTGGGTTCAATTCCAGCACTGAGAAGAAAAGCCAGAGTTAAAAACTGGGGTATGATTTACACAAAACACAGTACACAGATCCTAAGTGTGTAATTTGCTACCTTCACAAACACCTGTGTAGCCCAGACCTCCATGGGGATGAGCTCTCTAGAAAGTTCTTTCCCAACTAGCCCTGGATAGATCCCCTCCAACACTGTGGTTCCCATCAATGCGGAGCAGCTGAGTCTACTCTGGGACCTTTAATAGCATGGACATTGACAGGAACACCTAACTATGCCTTCTCCTCTGTATAATGCTTTAAGGTTGTTCTATCCACAATATTGCTCCCTTTTTATTGCTAAGTAGTATTTCACTGTATGGACATACCACAGTCTGTTTACCCAGTCACCTGTTGATTCATGTTTTCAATTTGTAGTTATCTGGGACAAATAATACTACTCTCGATAATAATAGTTACTGTTCTATTGCTGTGAAGAGACATGACGGCCAGGGCAGCTTATAAAAGAGAGCATTTAATTGGAGTCTTGCTTATAGTTTCAGAGGGTGACTGTCATGGTGGTGGGGAGCATGGCAGGAGGCAGGTAAACATGGTGCTGGAGCAGTATAACTGGGAGCCTAGATCAGATCCATGAGGAGGGAGGGAGGGAGAGGGAGGGAGG
>NC_034612.1:1327554-1361005 GCF_900095145.1 Mus pahari
GAGGGAGGGAGGGAGAGGGAGAGGGAGGGAGAGACAGAGAGACAAAGAGAGGGAAGGGGGAGGGGGAGAGGGAGAGGGAGGGACAGGCAGACCCAGAGACACAGAGACAGACAGAGACACAGAGACAGAAACAGAAAGACAGAGAGACAGAGACAGACAGACAGAGATAGGATAGAGACACAGTGCCTGGTGGTATGGGCTTCTGAAAGCTCAAAGCCAACTTTCAATAACACACCTCCTCCAGCAAAACCACACCTCCTAATCCTTCTCAAAAAGCTCTGCCAGCTGGGGACCAAACATTCAAAGCCAGGAGCCCATGGGAGCAGTTCTTCAAAAACACCACACTTCTCTCCCCGGCCCCCTGTAGGTCTGCAGCCATAACATAATGCAAAATGCATTTGACTTCAAAAGTCCCCATAGTCTTTCACAACCTCAACACTGTTTAAAAGTCTCTTCTGAGACTCCAAACAGCCTCTGAACTGTAACTCTCCCCATCAGATGCTCTGGGGCTGGGCTCCCAGGAAGGGAGGAGTGGAAGGAGGTCTGTGCCTGCACTGACTGCAGGCCCCAGGACTGCCTGCACGTGGCGTGCTTGGGAAGTCTGCTTCTGTCTTCCCAGGAGCCTTACATGGGTGGGTGGAGGTGGGGGTGGGCAGCGTGTCCCTGAGCATGGCTGCTCCTGTCCCCAGCTCTGGGTCGAGGGAGCACAGGTCTGGTCGGTGCAGGCTGCCGTTGCCCAGCTAAAGGTCTGTGCACACAAGCAGCCATTGTCTGGTCCAGGAAATCGGTCCTCCCAACCGACAGGAAGGGGTGGGGGCGGATCCGCATGGGAATGCATGCTCGAGAAGGAGAAATGATGTCACGGCAGCCATATAAGGCAAAGGGCCTGAAAGTGTAGGCTTCCTTGCTCGGTAGGGGCAGGAGTCTCTTCCAAAAGGCCTGTCCCTGTCACATGGCCCCCAGGGAAGCGGGTCCTGAAAGGGAGGTCGCCCCCCCCCCCCCCCGCCGCCTCGGGTGGGACTGACAGGAGGGATTTTTCGTGTAGCCTTGCTTTTTGTGGCGCTGGGGATGGAACCCAAGGCCTTGCGTGTGGCCAACAATGGCTCTCCCACAGGAGATTGCCACACCCCAGCCTTTGCGATAATTATTTCCTAATTCCCAAGGGAACCTGTGGCCATCTAGTTCTTCCTGTGCCACTGGGAGGGCACCTCCAGCCTGTGCTAAGGTCTCTTGCTCGGCTCCCTTATGTGAACACACCCAAGCCACTGCAGGCCTGCTGGGCAGCTACCCAAGGGCGAGGCGCGGCACAGTGCAGCTATGGGTGAAGAAGCCAAACGGGCTCCCTTCTGCAGGCAGCTAGCACCTATAGGAGCTGGAAGACCACAGTGGAATCTCGTCCTGGAGACCCAGGGAGTGGGTGTGTCTGAAAAAGGAAGTCTTGTGTAGGGTGAGAAGTCAGAGGAGACCCCCCCCCCAGGGGTGTCTTAGCATCACGTGATATATGGAAATCCACCGTATGAGTGGCAAGGACATGGTGAGTCAGTCTGCCAACTAGGCTCTGTGTATGGCAATTGGTGATGCTGGTGCTGGTGCTGGTGCTGGTGCTGATGATGGTGATGATGGTGATGGTGGTGATGGTGATGCTGATGGAGATGGTGGTGATGGAGATGATGGTGGTGGTAATGATTATGGTGGTGATGATTATGATGTTGATTGTGATGATGGACGGTGGTGGTACTGTTAGTGGTGATGGTGTGGATGATGGACCCATGGCACCTTGTTGGCTCTTGGTTCTCCTTGCCTCTCGAAGCCAGAGTCAACATCAATACCTGCTGCTCATCAGAACCACCTGTCTGGCTGAACTCCACATGACACAGCCGTAGCAGAGCCTCTGGGGCAGAGGTTCTCAACCTTCCTCATGCCTTGACCCTTTACTACAGTGCTTCGTGGTATGGTCACCCCCCCCAATCACCATGAAATTATTTCTGATGCTATGTCGTAACTGTCATTTCGCTTCTGTTACGAATCGTAATGCAAATGTCTGATATGCAGGATATCTGATATGTGACCTCAGTAAAAAGGTCAGTCAACCCACAAAGGGGTCGTGACCCACAGGTTGAGAATCATTGGCTCTGGGGTCTTTTACTCCCCCGTACCTACCTACCCCCCCCCCCCGACACACAGTAGCTCTGGAAAGGGTATTTGTCACCTTCTGGTTCACAAACACACAGAGGCACACTGCTGTTGGACATTCACTCCAGGTCTCCTGGCAGCCATTTATACCGAAGCCGCCTCTGCTGTGAGTTCTCTGGGGTCCCTGGTAGTACCCAAATATTAATGGAATCCTCACCTCAGGAACATTGGCCACCTCAGTTTCTTGTAGCTCCTTGTGGTTTCCTGAAGCAACACTCTCTTTAATCCCCATTTGGCTTGAGAGTTGAGTGACTTGCCAAAGGCCAAATGGCTAGAAGACACAGAGCGTCCCCTCTGGTGTTATCTCTCATAGCTGGTGTGTGTGACTTCTGCAACGTGGGTAGACTGAAAGGCCCTACCCCTGTCCCGCCTCTCTACGCTTTGGCTTTCGGCTCCTCTGTGCGGCACAGGGACAACTTCCTGTTCCTTGAATCTAGGCACAATCAGTCATGACACTGCAAGGAGGTGTGGACAACACAAAGGCATCTCCTTTGACTGGGGGCGGGGGATGCACCCCCAAAACCAAGGGGAAGCCCTGCCCTTGCTGAGGCTAACCGAAGCTGAAGAGAGCCATTTTCTTCAGTGTGGGAGCCACCAGCGAGCTGTCCAGGCTCCTGTTAGCAACCCCAGTGGAACTCATTGGTTCATAAAACAAAACAAAACAAAACAAAACAAAACAAAACAAACAAAAAAAAGAAAACCAACCAGAAAACAAAAACAAACAACAAAAAAAATCAAAACAAAATAACCCCAAACCCACAGAAAACCAAGAACAACAAAGATGTCACACAGTGGGTGTTGCTAAAAGTCACACAGTGGGTGTTGCCAAAATTCCTTCCTTGAGGGAGAAGGAAAACACCTCCCCCTCCCCCCCAGGGTTCAGTGACAAACGGAGTCCACCAAAGCTCCCTCTGGGTAACCAGTGAGCTTACTGGACTTCCCCACAGACCAAAGGTGAGGGGTTACCTACAGGAATGTGGGTGCTCCTCCCCAAACTGGCTATACTGGAAAGTGTTTACGCTACAGAGAGGGCTTCCCCTGGTAGCACAGAAGGAGCCCCTCTGACCCAAAGTTTTTCCTGCCAAGCATTGGCCGGTGGCAGAATAGCTGGATACCCAGGTGGGGACCTCGTGCCCTATGCCAAGATGGGCACAAACTATCAAGCGGCCCACCTGGGATGACCTTTAACTAGGGGTCAATTTCCCAAGACGAATTCTCCAAGACAGTGTTGCTTGTCTTGAAGGATAGCTACTCATGAGTGGGCTTCTGATGAGGGCTCCCTTCCAGCTTCCAGCTTGCAGCTTACTTCAGCTTCTGCCACCTCCACTGCCTTCCTCCTCCTCCTCCTCCTCCTCCTCCTCCTCCTCCTCTTCCTCCTCCCCTTCCTCCCCCTCCCCCCTCCTCCCCTTCTTCCTCCTCTCTCTTTCTCCTCCTCCCCCTCCTCCCCTTCTTCCTCCTCTCTCTTTCTCCTCCTCCTCCTCCTCCCCCCTCTCTCCCTTCTCCTCCTCCTCCCCCTCCTCCTCCTCTTTCTTCCTTTGCTTTTTGAGACAGGGTTTCTCTGTGTAGCCCTGGCTGTCCTGGAACTTACTATATGTATATATAGTCTAAGCTGGTCTTGAACTCACAGAGATCTGTCTACCTCTGCCTCCCAAGTGCTGGGATTAAAAGCATGAGCCATCACCACCTGGCAGGCAGCCATTTTCTTACTGTGCTTCTTGAACACTGAAGAGATGAAAATGGAAAGGGAAGAGTGGGGAGGAGGGGAGGGAGAGGAGGGGAGGAAGGAAGAGGAGAGGAAATGGAGGGGGAGGATCTTTCTCTTAAGGCCACAGCCAAATTTTATCAGGGCCCAACGGTTATGACCTCACCACCTTTATCTCCTAACCCCCTCTCTCCAGATATCCCACTGGGACTTAAGGTTAAGTTCCAGTGTGCTATGTGGAGAGAGGGTTAGGAGATAAAGGGTGGGTGTGGGGGCAAGTCTGTTGTGCTGGGTTCCTTGTGTGTTAGCCAAACACATGTGGCAGAAGTGGGTTTGTTCCAGTTCCAAGCAGGACCTTGAGGGGTCTGTAGTCTCTGCTCATATTCAGAACCCTTCACTTCCCAAGGCCAACGTCTACCACACACGCTTGAGTCTCCAACCCCATGGCAGGGGAGGAGAACCGTGAGCTAAATCAACACCTTTTGTTTGGGGATGGTTGGTGTCCAGCAAAGTTGCACCGATTTTCTTGAGAAAGGTTGAACTGGGGCTGTTTCTAAGAGGTGAGGAAGTGGGGGGTCAGGCCCATGGGAGATGGTGGGTGGGGACTTGAGGTGCAAAGCTGAGTATGCACAGCCACTGGGACATAAATTTTTGGCCCCATGGATCAAATAATGATCGTGGCTGATAGCTCACATCTGTAATTTCAGCACTTAGGCAGCAGAGGCTGGACAGACAGAAGAGTCAGGGCAGACAGCTGGAGGCAGGACAGAAAGCT
Organism: Mus pahari; assembly: GCF_900095145.1. Classification (NCBI taxonomy): domain Eukaryota; kingdom Metazoa; phylum Chordata; class Mammalia; order Rodentia; family Muridae; genus Mus; species Mus pahari. The sequence continues at coordinate 1,332,225 of NC_034612.1, forward strand.
GGAGGCAAGATAGACAGCAGAAGCAGGACAGACAGCAGAAGCAGGACAGACAGCTAGAGGCGGGACAGACAGCAGAGGCAGGACAGACAGCTGGAGGAAGGACAGACAGCAGAGGCAGGACAGAGAGCTGGGGGCAAGATGGACAGCAGAAGCAAGACAGACAGCAGAGGCAGGACAGACAGCTAGAGGTGGGACAGACAGCAGAGGCAGGACAGAAAGCTGGAGGAAGGACAGACAGACAGCAGAGGCAGGACAGACAGCAGAGGCAGGACAGAGAGCTGGGGGCAAGACAGACAGCTGGAGGCCTGGACTATGTAGTGATTGAGATGTCACTATAAATCCTCGACTTGGTGGGATCTGGATTCTTCAAGAGCCATAAGCCTCTTGGTATGTCTACGAGGGAGTTTCTAGATTGGGTTACCTGGGATGCACACCCAGAAGATAGAGAGCAGCAGCCCAAGGGCTGTGGTCCAGGGCTGAACTCTGTAGTCATACATTTGACTACTTCCTGAATCTGATTCCTGCAACCAGCAGCAACAAACAGCAACCCGGCAAACAGCAAACGCAGAATCAGGAACCACCACTACCAGCAGCAACAGCAGCAGCAGCAGCAGCAGCAGCAGCAGCAGCAGCAGCAGCCCCCTCAGTCTCTCGGTGCTGGCATTTATTCTCCAGAGTCTCCAGAATTCCAACATGTAAACTATCTTAGCTGGCAGAATTGCACCCCTCCTGGAGCACAGGACAAATCAGTTCGTGTCTGTGAACAGTCTGAAGCAACAGCTGGGATTAAAGGAGAAACACAGTCACATAACATAACTGCGGTTTTTTAAAGAAGACAAATCTTCAGTACAGGACACACAAAGGAGAAAGTGAGGACCAGCACCTGTCTCTCAGCTCTGCACTTCAGGTAAAGACGGCAGTGAGGACAGAGTGTGTGTGTGTGTGTGTGTGTGTGTGCATGTGTGTGCATGTGTGTGTGCATGTGTGTGTGCATGTGTGTGTGCATGTGTGTGCATGTGTGTGTTCATGTGTGTGTGCATGTGTGTGTGCGTGTGTATGCATGTGTGTGTGCAAGTGTGTGTGCGCGTGTACATGTGTGTGTTCATGTGTGTGTGCATGTGTGTGTGTGCGTGTGTATGCATGTGTGTGTGCAAGTATGTGTGCACGTGTACATGTGTGTGTGCGTGTGTGTGTGCACACGTGTACATATGCATGCATGCCTGTGTGTCCATTCATCTGCCTAGCAGGGAGGCCCAGGCACCCTGGGGAGCCCCCAGCAGCCACCCTCCTGGGCACTGGATCCAGCTGCCATCCTGGTCTCAAGTCCCACGAGGGCACAGGAGCAAAGCTTAGGAGTCTGCTCTGGATTCAGAAAGCTCCTCTTCACCCCGGAGTCCTTGCATAGCGTAACTGGAGTCTCGATTTTCTGGGTCCCAGGCCCTGACCTCTCTTGGTTACTCACATGCTATTAGAGGTGCGGGCTCCTCCACAGATTGTACATAGCTGTGTGCGCCTCAGTATTCCAGAAGAGGGGTTCAGATGACGGTGTCCTGACACAATGTTGGCTTCCCACTGCCTGGGATCCTTGGATGGAAATCTCAGTGCTGTTGGGTGGGTGGGTGGGGGACCAAACCTGTGTTCCTTTCTATTGCTTGTCCTGGGTTTTGGGTAGTCAATCTTCTTTCTTTCTAGAATCTTCTTTCTGGGAGGTTGGGGACACTCACTCTTCCTCCCCAGGGTTGCATGTAGGACCAGAAGTCACTGGGGAGCTCAGAGTCTACTCCAATAGTGTCCCTTCTGCTTGCTGTGGCTTGGAGAAGATGTCCCTCAAATGATCAGAGCTCGATTGCAGATGTTTTACTTTGTGCTTTGAGAGGAGATGGGTGGCACATGTGTGCTATCATCAGAGCTGGGATTACATGTGTGCTACCATCAGAGCTGGGATTACATGTGTGTACTACCATCACCAGGATTACACATGTGCTACCACCACTGGGATTACATGTGTGCACTACCATCACCAGGATTATACATGTGTGCTATCATCAGAGCTGGGATTATATATGTATACTACCATCACCAGGATTACACACGTGTGCTACCATCAGAGCTTGGATTACATGTGTGCTACCATCAGAGCTGGGATTCCATGTGCACTACCATCACCAGGATTACACATGTGTGCTACCATCAAAGGTGAGATTATATTTTTAGCTGATGCACACACACACACACACACACACACACACGGAGATTGAACATACATGGAGATTAGTAAAGTATGGAATCACCCCTCCAAACAGGCTGTTTGTCTCCACCTCTCCTTGCTGTCTTTCATCTTTGGCGGTCACAGTTTTATCCCCAGCTTCTGGGAGATCAACGTCCTTGACCTTGCACACATGAGTGAGACCACATGATGTGTCTCTCTCTGGGTCTGACTTACTCCATCTAACACGGGGACCCACCTCCACCTGTGCTGCTTTCCGATGACAGGATGTCATTTTTTTTCTTTGTAACGGCTGAGAAATATTCCAGCTGTACAGCATCACGTTGCCATTTTGCAATCTTCAGTTGACAGACACCAAGGTTGTTTGCAGGTCTCGGCTCACAAGGATCATGTGATTGGCCCTGTGTGCCATCTAGCCTCTGCAGACAGACCATAAAGAGAGACGGTCCAAGGCTTCCCGAAATGGCTATGCGTCTTCCAATATTTCAGCTTGGGATAGTTTCACCATGAGGACCCTTGTTGTAAGTAGTCACATGGGTTCCCCCAGGCGTGGCATTCTGGGTACTCTTCTGACTGGCGCAGCCATGCGGTTTGTGTGCAGCGAGGTGACACACTGCATGCCAGACCCTCTACCATCTCCAAGCAAGGACTTTCTGGAGGTGGAGTCAGATAGAACAGGATCATGGCCCCTAGTGCTACGGCCACTCTGCTCAGATCACCTAGCAACAGCATCACCCTGGGTAGGAGATGGAGCCTGGTTCTGCTCTGCAGGGATTCCTGACTGATGTCCAGCTGAGCTACAAAGTGTGCCTAGCCCCGGGCACCCTGAGGATGTGGTATCGCTTTGCATTCAGATCTGTTGCGACAAGGAGAGAGGGCAGAGGGGTGTGTGTGTGTGCCAGTCTCAGCCATCTGCTCCTATGTGGTGTTTGCAGAAGTCACAGTGAAGGACCTGATAGACCATCTTTGTCCCCACACCTGCTTCTGGCAGGGGTGCTTGTCACCCCAATGTTCTAGGTCACTCTTCTGTACCACTGAGGGAGGCTGTCCCAGGGCCCACCCCCACAGCCCCTCACCACGCGGCCTACAGGAATTGAGTCATGTGTTTTATCGTCGTACTAAATGGATCATCAATCAACAAGCCTGAAGGCACCTGGCTGTTCCCCCATTGACTCCCGTCTCTGCTGAGTACCTCGCTGTGGACAGTGGGTGCTCATTGGACCTACATGGCAGATACAGAGCCGTTCCAGAACCAGGCTGCCAGGCGATGTTCCTGAGCAAGCCGTTCATCTTTCCTGTATTCTAGACCCCGCTTTTCATCAATGTGGTAAAGGAGACACCACGGAGAGGTCATTCAAGATCACGCAGCAAGCAAGAAAGAGGGACAGAATTTGAACACAGATTTACAAGTGTCCCCTGGGCCACCACCCTGACTCTTGGGTACACTTTCAGTAGCCTGGAGAAGCCATTCGGGGAGGGAGATGGCAGCTGGGAGACACCGCGGCCATGCTGAAGCGGTAGAAAGGCTTCTGAGCAGGATGTCGGCAAACCCAAGAAGCCAAGGCCCTTGCAGCTAGGAGGAGGAGGAGGCAGCGGTGACAGTTCTGGAAGCTTGGGTGACTCCACGTCACTCCTGCGCGTGGAGCGGGGGAGTCTCTCTTCCCTGGGCCTCACGTCAAGCCAGCTATTTTTAACTCTGCTTTTTATAGTTAAAGCATGCTCATGTCATAGTCACCAAGAAGGAGCATGGCAGGCTCGGGAATGACGATCAGGCAGAGTGATGTCGCCCCCTCCCCCAAGTCACCCACCTTCCCTGGAGATCCTCTGAGGTCCTTGGTGGGAATTTCTTCAGGATAGGAACCCTGAGTTCCAGCAAGAACCAACTGACCTCTTAGTGGCCCAGCCAGAGCCTTGGGGACATTGTCCTCTCTTTAGTGACCAAACCCCACAATCCTGCCTGTCCCCAAGCCTGCTGTCACACCCTGGCTGAGGTGCTTCTGCTTAAAAGGTCAGACCTGCTGGGGAGACAGCCTTGCAAGAGGAAGGGCATGACTTTGATCCCTGGAACACACATTTTAAAGGCTGTTGTGTGAGCTGTAATCTCAGCTCCAGAGAGGAGGGCCCTGGGCCTTGTTGGCCAGTCAGCTTAGCCAGTGAGAAGACCTTCCTCAAAAAGGAGAAGGGGTAAGAGAAAGAGGAGAAGGAGGAGGAGAAAGAAGTAAAGAAGGAGGAGGAAGAGGAGGAAGAAGGGAAGGAGGAGGAAGAAGAGAAGAGGAAGAGGAGGAGAAAGAAGTAGAGGAGGAGGAAGAGAAGGAAAAGGAACAAGAGGAGGAAGAAGAGGAGGAGGAGGAGGAAGAGGAGGAAGAAGAGGAAGAAGAGGGGAAGGAGGAGGAAGAAGAAGAAAAGGGAAGGGAGATAACCTCCTTCCTCCTCAGAATGAGCCCCCTTTCCTCTCCCCAGCTCTGCTCTTCTTGCTGGCCCTGCCATGGCTGTTCCCGCCTCTGCCTTTCCTGCTCATGGCCCTGTCTGGTGGTCACTTGGCTTAGGACCACCACTCTCCTCAGCATCCGTTATTGTCGTAGCCAGACCTGGGGCTAGGGTGGGGTTGATGCCACCAGGAAACAAGACAGCAGATCCTAGGACCTGAGAGAAAAATGCTGACCCACTGTGTGAGGGACTGATCTCCCTTCTCACAGGGATGGATGCACTCAGGGAAGACTTCCTCTGGAATTCCAGTCACTCCCTGGAACTTTGAATTCTGGATAGAACCTGGGAGCAGAGCGGGACCCATCACTCTGCTATTCCTTGTTGCCTGGGGCTGGAGTGGAGACAGACTGTGTTAGCTAGTGTAGACTGCCTGGAGGAGATGTTATGGCTACAGAATAAGTCTGGAGACAACGGAGTAGTGAAATCAGACTCCTGTGTTCTTTTCAGCCACTTCTCTCTGTGACTTTGGGTAAATGTCCTAACTTCTCTGAGCAACATTGATCAAATGGGAGTGATAATCGACTCCCCTCGCCATTGTTTTGAAGAATACAGTAAACTGTGTTTTCTGAATATGCCCTCAACAGTATAAACCATTCTCACTGCCTCATAGAATATCAAGTCTCCCCCTACAGGAGCCCACGCCCCTTCACCTTGACCCTGGGTGTAGAGTCCTGTGTGACTGCAGACTGGCATCTGTGGCACTTTAGGCTGCTCAGTCTGGGCATGACTTGTACTGTATCAGAGCAGGGAACAGACGATGTCCCTGCTCCTAGGAGACTGAAGCACAGGGACAGCAGTGGGTTGTTCCACGCTCACAGAGAACTGGATAAGCAGCCCAGGTCCTGCTGTTCCCATATAGGTGTAGCGTGGAATCACTGGGTTCTGAGTACACCAAGGGCTGGTCCTGTCATCCCTCTTCATAACATTTAACCTGTCTCCATCGCTCAGACAGGTATGGATGGGCCAACTTCCACACGGGTGCCTCCAGCCAGATCTGCCAGCTAAGTCTTCTTGGCCTCAATGGAGGGGCCAAGAAAACCAGCTGAGTGCTGGCAGAGACCCGGGCTCCTGAGATGGGGAGGGGACATCATCTGGCACCAGCCCTGCTTCCTGGAGTCCTGTGGCTGGGCTCATCCTCAGATCTGGAGCTGCCCCATAGAGGATCTGTGACTTCCCTCTTGGCATTAGTAATACTGTTAATTAAGCAACCAAGGTGGGGGGCATGGCTGGCGCCAGGGAGGGACAATGGCCTGAAGAGGGAACAGGGAGCCGCATCCACAGCTTCCCATACAAGGCTTTCAAAAGAGCAGCTGTGGGAAGCCGGTGGGCAGAGCCCAGTCGGCAAGGGCAGGGGACACGGGGTGTTCTGTGCCAGCTGCCTAGCTATGCCCCATGGCACCCCAGCCCACCTGCTGCAGCAGGACTCTCCCGGAGCTGTCAGACACGTCAGGCCTCATGGGCTCCCCAGGACAGAGCATCCTACCTTCCAAAGTCACCTCTGTTTCCTCTGTGGGTGGAGAGTGCCAAGAGAGTGGTTCGCTGGAATGTTGGCCTGAGAATTTGGGCCTGGAACCTGTGCTTCCTGGAAGAGCATGCAGGGATCGATTAGCAATGTCTGACGTGAGTGCTGGGTCGGGCACATGGGGCAAGGGAACTCTCTAGGGATTGGAGTGTCACCTTGCCTGCCTGGGGTTGGATTCAGGATTCACCCAAATCTGAAGGAGGTCTTCATGCTTCTTATATAGAGCGGGTGTGTGGGCCTGAGAGCCATGCGCAGTCTCCCCGTGTTTCAACCCACTCTAGATGACTTCCCACACCTAGCACCCAGCAAATGTAAGGAGTAAAAGAAAACCCAGCGCACAGGCCTTTGGAGATTAACCCTTTCAGTCCCGGGTCAGGAAGGGTGGAGGGCTGGCTGTTTTCCTTCCTCCTGTGCTGTGAATTTTGACATAACGTAGGAAGACTCTGGGGTCAAGTGAGAATTGTACCAGGGGTGGTAATCGAGCTTTGACCTTTCTCAAGCCACAGCCACCCAGGGGCTGATAAATATAGCTTCATAAATGCAATTATGAAATGCTCGCCAAGGTGGCCCCTTGTTATTCTAGAACCCAGGGCTCAGGAGGCCAGCCTGGGCTACACAGTGAGATCCTGTCTCAAAACCTGAACAGACAAACACAGAACCAAGCAAAGTATTACTGGCCACAACTCTGCCCAGCGTGCCCACCCTGGCATAGCTTAGAACCCTGAGCTACGGAGAACACAGGGCACCTAACCCAGTGCCTGGGTGCTTTGCTTCCAACCGAGTTCTGTTGGTCCCTGCTTCATCTGCTTTCATGTGTTTTCCTATCCTCACCTCCCTTGGTTTCCATGGTGACCCTCTGAGTTTGGCAGTGACAGTCAAGCCCCCTTCCAAAGGAGGACAGACAGGTGGACAGGAGCAGTGGAGCCTTGAGCCTGAGAATTCTCAACAGAGATCAGCAACAAAAGCTGCTGGCTCTGTCTTTCAAATCCTTACACAATTCCCAGCCCCCAGGGTGCTGATCTGAGCCATCCTGTCATGGAGGGGGGGGTGTGATTCTCCTACAGGGCCCTACTGAGGTTTAGGAAGAACATTCTAGTGACTAGAGAGAGAAGTCTGGGTGCATGTGATGTGTAGCTTACAGGTATCACAGCTGACCAACCAGGTGGAGATCATGTGGTAGATAGGGAGGTGGTGTGGGCAGGGGGCAGAGGCCAAGAGATGTAAGGAGAGGCACACCAGTGTTGTTTAGTGTGTGTGAGTGTGTGTGTGGCATGTGTGTGTGAGTGTGCGTGCACACGTGTGTGCATATGTGCATGAATGTGTATGTGACTCCAGTGCGTGTGTCTCCAGTGTATGTGCACATGTGCATATGTGTCTCCTATGTGTGTGTCTCTGGTGTGTGTGCGCATACATGTGTGTACATGTGTGTGTATGTGTGTGCATGTGCATATGTGCCTCTGGTGTGTGTCTTCAGTGTGTGTGTCTCCAATGTATGTGTGTGTCTCCAGTGTGCATCTCCAGTGTGCATCTCCAGTGTGCATGTGCATATGTGTGTCTCCAGTTCTGTGTGTGCACATGTGTGCATGTGCATATATGTCTCCGGTGTGTTGTGTGTCTCCAGTTGTGTGTGTCTCCTGTGTGCATATGCATGTGTCTCCAGTGTGTGTGCATCTGCATGTGTGTGTATTTGCCCAGCACAACCGCCATCCAGGGCCCAGGAAACAAGTGGGACAAGGGTCCACTTGAAGCTCCCCATTCCTTCCTCAGACCCCTCTTACCCCTACTCACATCCTCACACACACTCTCTCACACTTACCTTCACACCTCCCTCAGCCACACAGACTCACATTCCTACATCAGTCATCAAAGGCTGGGATGTGCTCAGTAACAAGCATCACACAGCACCACATGGTACAGGACGTTTCACTCAGGCTCTGATTGACTCTCTTCCTCCTGCTCCTTCTCCTCACTCTCTGGACTCACAATCTCTGTATCAGTCAGTGCAGGATGTGCTGCACCCCAGTAACAAGTAGCCCCAGGCTCAGCATAGCTCAGCCACTGGAGCTTGTTCCAGCCCACTCTAGATGCGTGTGTTCCCTCTCATCTTCTGCACACAGGCTCTGTAAGCTCTGCAGGGAAGCCACCCCCCTATCCTTTCACATTGATTGCCGACACTGGCCATGGTGGATGTTGAGGGGTGGCCCTTCTGTAAGGAAGCGTGGACATCTGTATCTACATGCATAGAGACCCAACTGTCCTCTAGCAGGACCCTTACGGCTACACAGTTCTGCTGGGGGCTATACTCCTACCCCTACAGGCAACCGCATCCGCTTCTACAGGCTGTAGATAAATGCTGCTAAATGTGGACCCAGTGCACAGTGACAGCATCAAGAGGTGGGGCCTTTGGAGGTGACAAGGTTGGGACGGTCAGCCTCTGAGGGGAACCAGTGTCTGAGCGTATCTTTGACCCTTCTGACATGCAGGGACACTACAGGCCAGCAGGTTTGAGGAAATGGCAGCACCTGGAACTGCTGGGGCTTAGACCTTGGACTTGGCAGTCTACAGAGCTGTGACCGATGCTTATCTGTGGCTCTTCAGCTCCTATTCCTGGTGGATAGTTCTGAGACACAGCCAGAGTCAGGCCGCCCAGCTCCCAGCCAGGGCCACCTGTCCTGGCTAGTTTTATGTCATCTCGACACAAGGTAGAGTCATTTGGGAAGAGGGAACTTCAACTGAGGAAAAATTAAAAACCAACCATGGTGCTTTGCTTACTTAATAATGAATGATGAATTTGAGTCCAGCCCATTGTGGGCAGGGCCAGCTCATTGTGGGTGTGGCCAGCCTGTTATGGGCGGGGCCATCCCTGGGCTGGTGGTCCTGCGTTCTATAAGAAAGCAGGCTGAGCAAGCCATGGGGAGCAAGCCAGTAAGCAGCGCCCTCCATGGCCTCTGCATCAGCTCCTGCCTCCAAACCCTGACACCTGTAGAGCTCCTGACACTGGCTCCACCTTGGTTGGTACATGTTCCCTGAATGAATATGCAAGAGGAAGCTTTCTCAGTGACAGAAAATCAATAGTGAGACAAGAAAGACCAGGTCAGGGGCTGTGCATGAGGTTGTGTGTGCATGTGTGTGTGAATGTGTATGCAAGTATGTGCATATATATGTGAGTTTGTACAAGTGCACACACATGTGTGTACATTATTATGAGCCTATGTATGTGTGCATGTTACTGTGTGTGCATGTGGGTGTACACGTGTATGCATGTATGGGTGTGTGCACATGTATGTGACTGCTTATGAGTCTGTGTGCATAATGCGAGTATGTGCTTGTGTTAGTGCGCATGTGTGGATGTGAGTGTGTGTGTCCTGTGTGTGTGTACATGTGTGAGTTTGTATGTACAGGCATATGTATATGTATTCATGGGAGTGTGCGTGGTGTGTGTACATGTATGAGTGTGTGCATGCATGCATATGTGTGTGTGTATGTATGTGCACATGCATATGTGTGGATTCGTGACACCATGTGGAAACCTGGGAAGCACATTTCTAGGAGTCAGCAAATGGGAGTCCGTGTACACATGGTGGGGGCAGAGTGGGTGAGGGGTGACTGGGCTGGGCTTGCATGGATTTTGCCAGGCTACAGTTTGAATACGAACCCCAAGTTCTCAGGAGAAACCCAGCTGCTGACGTTCAGAGGCAGAGCCTTTGGGACGTGGGCAGGTCAGAGGATAGCACACATCAGCATCCTTCCAGAGGCTCCTGGGGGAGGGGCTCTTCTGCCCTCTGTCAGGCCCGGTGGTGGGTGCGCTCTCTGTGGCCAAGGAGAGGGGTTCTCAGCCGATGTTTGGGACACCAATGTGCACCACAATCTTCCCTTGATTTTCAGATCCCCACTCTGGGTCTTCATCACTGCAGCCTGAGTGACCCTAACCTGCTTGTGACCACACATCTCTGGCTGGACTTTTGTGTGTGTGTGTGTGTGTGTGTGTGTGTGTGTGTGTGTTTTTGTTTTTTCCCCTACCTGTATCTGTGGAGCTGCTGGCACCAGGATAGACTTCAGATCTATCCCAGCTCCTCAGAGAGTGGCCTACTTATGGGCTACAGCCTTGGGCCTGCTCCATGCTATTCTATTTACAGGCTCTGAAAGGGCAGCTCCAGCGCTGAAGGGTGTCTGGGGTGGGTTTAACGTGCCCGGCAATTCTCATCGCCCCCCTCCCCGTGCCAGCCAGCATAATTCACTCCTAAATCATGGCCATAAATTCCTTCAAAGAGATGGATCCCCAGGCCTGTGGGGGGTTGATGCCAGTGTTGCTGAAGGGAGCTCACACTTCTGCTGAAATTAACAGGGCCAGCAAGCTAGCTTGTGCCCAGAGCCCTGCTTCTGTTGGCCGGCATCTCTGTCCCTTCATGGGGCAGGGAGTGGGTTCTGGGTGTTCCTGTGTGCAGGGAGATGAGCAAGACTTCCGTTGGAATTCACCTGTAGTACTCTCCGTCTGCTGAAGAGCTTTCGGGTATCTACGTAAAGTAGGAGGGGCTTGGGTCCATCTGGTCTGCAGTGAAGCGCAGTAGGCTGACACACCCTATGCCACTCCTACAACCAGACCCCACCCCAGACCCACACAGGTCACTCACAGGAAATCCCTCCCAGGACCGGGTTCCAGACGCTGGTCTACAAGGTCAGCTTGGCGCTGCTATCTTTAACAGCTTCTGGCAGGACAAGGAGAGGGGGTAGTGTTGGACTCAGCTCAGCAGGACAGTGCGGGCCGGGGCAGTGTCAGGCCTACTCGCCCGCTTCTCCCATCTTCTCATGTAGCCCAGGCTGACCTCTAACTCACTGTGTAGTCCGGGATGACCTTGAACTTCCGATCCTCCTGCTTCCTTCCGCCTTTCCATGCACCACTCTGTCAGGTCTATGCAGTACTGGAGATTGAACTCAGGGTTGCAGGCATACAGGCAAGAGCTCTACCCACTGGCCTACACTCCCACAAGCTATGCCCCCGCTGGGGCCGTGCCCGACGTAGCCACGCCCCCCACTGGGCCATGTGCCGCCAAGCCACGCCCTACAGTAACTCACCCCCATGGGTCAAGCCGCCATGGGCCACGTTCCCATGAATCCACGTCCGCCTTTATTTGGGCGTGTTGTGTGCCCTCTCTATTTTTCTTCAATGATATTACACTTCCTCATAAAAACACTCTTTAAGGGGATAGATCTAAAGACATCATGGTGCCCAGAAACGGATCCTTCAGGATCCTTGTGGCTAAAGCTCGGGACTAAAGTCAGATGCCAGGAGGTAGATTGGCATTTGGGGAAGCCATTGACAGTCCGTGAGCAGGGAGGTGCTGACCTTGGCTGTCTCCCTGGAGGTCCCGGGTACCCTCCTTCAGGGCTATCTCGGGTCCGATACACCCCAGGCCCCCAACTTCTGCACTGATGGAGAAATACAGAGTCAATCAGGCAGTGAACCGTAGCAGAGGGTTTATGAGGTGGCCATGCTCGAATGGTCGAAAGTTAGGGAAAATGTATTTATTACGCTTTTCATGGGCAAGTTATCATTTTGTCAAACTTTATTAGAGGGACTAATTAATGGGTTGTAAAAAGTACTAGTGCGTGGCCGGAGAAAGAGCCGGTCTCGGGGACATTGGCAGCCCCAGGATTTATGAGCCCTCGGTTCCCCATTTATTAATGTGGGGAAGGTGCGCAGGAAGGGTTATATATGGGCTGGTACAGAGCGAGGCTGCCTACCCTCCCTCCCACGAGGCGTCCGCCCGTCTGTGGGTCTGGGAGGGGAAGCAAAGGACTCCTGGGGAGGCAGAGAACTTGGGCTGCCTGCGTGACCTTGGATGACCTTTTCCTCTCTAAGCTTTTCTGAGCCTTGGTCTGCTTGTTCTTGAACCCGGAGGCAGATGTGGAGAGAAAGAGTGTGCTCAGCTGCACCCTGTCGCCGAACCAGGCACGAGCCAGGGAAGATGGAGGAGGAAGGAGAGAGGAATCCACACCCTAACCCGGATATAACCACCCGTGTCTGGCTTCGTGTGAAGTCCCAGCACTCATGCACAGAGGTGGAAGGATCGGAAGTTTGAGGCTAGCCGGTGCCACACAGCCGGCCCTGGTTTAAAGCCAAACGAAAGAAGGATGCGGAGAGAGCCAGTTGCTTTTGCTCAGCCCCCTTGCTGTGCTTCTCCGGACCTTTGTCCCTGGCTCCTCTCCTGCTCTGAGAGCAGGGTCACCTGCAGGAGGTCCTCCAGGCTGATGTATGGATGTACCGGCTATTCCACCGAATCCACCAAAACCCATGGCTGTTCCCTGCACTGGGCACAGCCGGCTGTGTTCTGCTTTCTTCTGCACTGGACTCACTAGCAGCTCCATAAATGGCTGCTGAGATGGGGACCGGACTGCAAGTGAGACCACAGGGTCCCAAGAGGTAACAAAAGCACTTTCCTTTGGGCAGAGCCTTGTGGCTTCTATATGGACAGCCTCGATGACTAGAGGGCAGGTTCTTTTAGTCTATTGACCAGCTAGAGTGATAACCTAGCAGGGTCAGCTCCCTTCACAGGATGGGGTTGGGGTCAGGAGGAGAAGGGGACTTTGAGCAGCAGGGAGTAAATGTCTATTGGTTTCCCTTCATCTTTCTGCTTCTTCCTGTGATGCTCTGGAAGGGGCTGACATTGGTGCCCCTGGATCAGTCACAAGGGAGAGCTGGGCATTGCTCTCATCCTGTGGATCTTCCCACAGTTCTCCAAGTGTCTCTCCACAGGCCTGGGAGTTCGGCATGGTGATCCTGTTATCCAGCCAGCCCAAGCTCCATATGGCTGCCTGTTACTGATGGTTGGCACACTGGTTAGTATAAGATATCCAATCCTCACTCACGGGAACCTTCCAGTCCAGTGTGGGAAGGCTCAGGATGACAGAACAGAGTCAGAGATGCACATGGGGCAGCTGGAAGAGGTCTCAGGAGGGGGAGGATATTTTAGCTGGGTATTCCTACAGGAGATGCTGGGAACCAAGGATATTTTAGCTGGGTATTTCCACAGGAGATGCCGGGAACCAAGCGATGGATTTGTGTGTGCAGAGGTGAAGAGGGTGAAAGGGGAATGCAGGCTGCTATGATGCACACAGTAGGAAGAGAGTGGCCAAGATCAGCAGGCACACAGCGGAGGGAAGCCCCCCATAGCAAACCCAGGAATTTGTGTAGGAGAAGTCTGGTGTGGACACCATGTGTCAGAGTCAAATCATCCGATAAGAACACTCCAAAACAAGCTTGCCCACCCAGACCAGAGCACGGGATGACAACTCTCATCTTTGTTACGAAGATACGGCAGCCGCTTGCATGCCCACAACTCATGACAATGTGTGTGTACATAGGGAAGGGGAACTTCAAATTTTGTTTTGTTTTGTTTTAAGACAGAGTCTTACCATGTAGCCTTGGTTGGCTTGATCCTCCTACCTCAGCTTCCCGAGTGCTGGGATGATAGGGGCACACCAGCATACGGACGAGTCTTTAACCTTTGATTAGGATCTGGTCCCTGCTGGCTCCCCATCTTCCAATGGTCATGTCAGGAACTCAGGGTTAAGATGAGTGGACACAGAAGATGATGGAGTTAGTGGGCTCGTCTCTGGTAGGGCAGCCCCCCCCCCCCATTCACAGCACAGCGGCTGGTTGCCTTGATACTTGACTTCAGTGTTTTGACTAAGTCAGCCCTTCCTAGGGAAGCTGTGTGTGTTTGTGTGTGTGTGTGTGTGTGTGTGTGTGTGTGTTCCTGGGGGGTTTTCAAATGTACCAGAGTATTCTAATGTCAACAGCACTGATGTGAAGGCAGGGTTGATGCAGCAAGAGCAGAATACTGGTGAGGCAGGCTGGGTGAGGGAGGCAGGGATGAGAAAGGCAGGGGTGAAAGAGGAGGCAGGGGTGAGGGAACCCTTGGGCTCAGGTTCTGGTTCATCCTGGCTGGGATCCTCTGTCTGGCGACACCTGCAGAAACTGTGGAGCCCTAAAATCTGGTTGCCAGCACAGGCGGCACAGGAGGATGCCTTTCCTTGGTTTTCCGGTCAGTTCCAGGAGGTTGTGGCCTCTTCCTGTTGTACACAGTAAGTGGGGTAGCCTCTTCCGGTCTGCCCCTGCAGTTCACCTACAGATCAGTCTCTATGTGAAAGGCAAGACAGACACAAGGGTCCAGTCCTGTTCATGAAGCACCCCGCAGCCTGTGGTAGGGCTGGATCGGGGCGGCAGCTGCACTGGAGGCCAACAGGGCTGCAGAGTGAGCTGTTCTCCCTCTCGCTCCCCTCTTTTACCCCTCTCCCCGTTCGGTTTTATTTTTCCTTTCTAAGCAGTGATTTCTTATTTTACTACTGAAGAAAGAACATGGATTTGCCTAAACCACCCCAGCAATGTAAGAAAATACAAGTATGGCTGGAGAGTCAGCTCTGTGAGAAACAGCACTGGCTGCTTGTGTAGAAGACCTGGGATCTATTCTCAGCACCCATGTGGCAGATCACAACCATCAATAACTCCAGTTCCACTTTTCTAGCTTCTGAGTGCATTGCACCCATGTGGCACACAAAGATACTTGCAAGCAAAACACCCCAATGTATGTATGTATGTATGTATGTATGTATGTATGCATATATGTATATGTGTATGTATATATGTGTGTTTATATGTATATATGCATATGGGTATATATGCATGTATATATATATGTGTATATATGTATATGTGCATGTGTATATATGTATATATGCACATATATATGTATATATACATACATGCACATATGTATGCATGTATGTATGGGTATATGTGTATATATGTGTATGTATATTTATGTATATATGCATGTATGCATACATGTATATATATGCATGTGTAGATGTGTATGCATATATGTATGTATATATGTATATATGTATGCACACCTGTATAATGCATATATGTATATATGTATATTCATATATGTACATATGTATATATTCATATATGCACACATGAATTGTTTATGTATATATGTATATGTGTATATATATATGCATATATTATATATACACAGTATGTATACTGTATATGTATGTATATGCATATATAGAGAATCAATGAAATTTTTTCTTTTACTATGAGTAGCTACTGTCCTACCCTACTCCAGCTGCACTCCTCCTCAGCACACATGGTCTTCCCTAAGATCTTCCAGGCTTTTTTATGGCAGCTTGATTGCCCACGTGTCTTCTGATAGGTGGCAGTATCTCCGGAGAAGCTGGTGCCTTGGCCAGCGTGTGCTGACTTTGGCAGCAGAGTTGGCATTTGGTTTGCAGGGACAGAGGATCGCTGCTCTGGGCTTATGTTTTTATTAGTTTAGCACCTCATTGTATTCAAATAGTACAAACTAAATCATCAGACCTCTGTGAAAATGGGTCTGTAGCGCAGGCTGGCCTTGAACTCAGAAATCCACCTGCCTCTGCCTCCCAAGTGCTGGGATTAAAGGCGTGCACCACCACGCCCGGCCCAGATATTCAGTCTTAAGGGGGAGTTTTCTTACCCCAAGCCCCTGTCATGGCACACACAATTCTAGTTCCTACCTATTACTTTCTTTCCTCCCTTTCTTCCTTCTTTAAAAATAATCCTTGACACAGGTTGGCCTCAAGTCTGCTATGTGGTTAAGGATGACCTTGAACTCTTGGTTCTCCCGTGGGTCACCACACTGTCTACATTGCCCTGTTTTTTGTCTGCCTTTCAGAATGCTACCTCTGAGTGTAGTTTAAGCAGGGCCTTGTGTCTAACACTCTCCTGTCCCTGTAAGTCTGTTAAGCCCCAATCCTCTGGACTCCAAGACAGTACCTGGTTTCCCACAATACACATCACCTGTTTCCAAGAGCTTGAAACCATTAGGATGCTGGTATCTGTGGGCGGCTGTGGCTTTCAGACTTCCTGGATGGCTAATCTTGGTTGATCACATCTGGATTAACTAAAACCCCATAAGCTGGGCACACCTGTGAGGAATTTCTCTTTAATAGATCCTTTAAAGTGGGAAGATCTACCCGAAACCTGGGCCACCCCATCCGGAGCAGACTATATACAGGACATGGAAGAAGAAAGCTTTTGTTCTTTGCCTGCCTGCCCCCACTCTCACTGGCAAGTTCATCCATCCTGATGCTGTGTCCCTTCACTGGCAATAGACCACACTTCTTCAGGATCCCAGTGTATACTGAAGACCAGCCGAGACACCTTGCCTTGTGTGCTGAACAACAGCTGGATCCTGGGTCTTTCCATTGAGAGACAGCTGCTATTGGACTAGCTGGACCACAGCTTATAAGACATTCTAATAACATATGTGTATGTACGTACACACACACACACACACACACACACTGATTACTACAGTGGATGTGAGGATTGATCTTGGTTGTCAGTTTGGTTGGGTCTGAGATCAACTAAGAGTCACTTTGGACATTGGAACTAGCCTTTCTTCCTTCCTTCCTTCCTTCCTTCCTTCCTTCCTTCCTTCCTTCCTTCCTTCCTTCCTTCCTTCCTTCTCATGTTCCCTTTTGAGACAGGGTCTCACTATATAACCTTAGTTGGCCTGGAACTCACAGACATCTGCCTGCCTCTGCCTCCCCAGTGCTGGGACTAAGGGCATGAACTACCACATCTGGATCTGTGGTATTTTCTAAATGGCTGTGTTCTATTCCTTACAGGGAGATTCTGCAGTTTATTTAACCAGTACCCTATGGGCTGGTGTTTCATACTGTCCCAGTTCCCTTACGACTTACATCCCTCAGCATTCATTCTCGAGTTCCAGCTGACCTCCAGGGAAGCCCACAGAGACCATTTCCCAAGAGAATTCAGCTCCTCACTGTCCCTCTACTCTGTCCCTGAGGCCTCATCAGTTGTGGTGTCTGAGGGACTGACTGCACATAGTAGGTGCTCTGTGTGGACTGGTGAATATGTTCACTCTCTCTCCTCAGTTGTCTCACCTCAAGGGAAAGATATCTTTATTAGAAAGCAAGAGTGTTTCTGATGGCAGGAAGCACAAGGCACCTTTTAGGTAATAGGATACAAGATTGCCAAGAAGAAAATGTATTTTGCATCATTTCAGGCCTGGGGATACCAAGCTTGTTTATAATTTATAGTTTATAGTTCTCAGTTCAGAGAAACTGAGGCAGCAGGCCAGGCTCTGGGCAACCTTAAACCCTAGAGCCATTGCTGCTTACTGAACCAGTGATGTTCATAACTATGGTTATATGGTGGGGCTTCTCAGAGCCTCCGGAGACTGCAGCACATACCTGTAATTCTACTGCTTAGGAGGTTGAAGCAGGAGAATTTCAAGTTTGAAGCCAGTCAGGACTACATAGTGAGACTCAGGTTCAAGACTGCAAAAACAGAAGAATCTAAGTGGGTGAAGGATCTTGCCACTTCCTCTCACTAGCTGGTGACCTGACAGGATCCCACAACCTCAACCCTGGCTGCTCCAACATCCATGGCTTCTGAACTTTGGGCTTCACTGTCACCCAGCTCAGTAGATGGGACTGTGGCTGTGCACACATTTGTGCACACTTATGCACAAACAACTCAGCTCAGGTCTTGGCACACACTGAGTGTCCATAGGGAACGGCTGTCTGTCTGACTGGCCTTAGGAGTGTTAAATGAGGTAATGTGCACACAGCTGGGAAAACATTCGGGTTTACGGTGGGTTCGTACCTGTTAAAATGTTCAAAGTAGTCTCGGTCGAAATGACATAAAACACGAGAGGTGCAGCCCAGCTTACAGAGGTGTAGGATGCTCGCTTTATCCTGCAAGAGGCTTGCAAAGATCCAATTTCAGTTGAAGCCTTGGAAAGCTCATGCAGTTCTTGGAACAGTCTTTATCAAGATGCTGGGCACCCAGCACACTGTGGAGTACAGATTGGAGGATCTGGGGTCCAGCATCGCCGAGGAAGGATGCGGATTCTGTTGTGTACGTTCTACTGAATGGGTCTCCGGTTTGCACTATTGTAATACAAGGAGGAAAATCATGACTGGACTTGGGACAAGTCCAGGCTGGATCTGTACCTAGGTGCTGGCTGCTGCAACAAGATTAGTCAGTGTTTCCACCATATAAATGGGCTTTCCACTAATGTGGCAGCATCTGGCTGGCCTGGGCTCTTCCCAGCACCTAGGATGCCTCCATCCTTGCCCTCCGTACTCTCCAGCCCGAGGGTGTCTTCACCTGGAGGGGGAAGGAGAAAGAGACGGAAGAAGTGTTACACCTGTTTATCAACCATGACTAGAAGTAATTCACATCGTCTCCTCTTAGTCTATTGGTCAGAGAAGACCACATGACCCCTACCTAGCTGCAAAGCCCCCTGGGATATGTAGTTTGGGTGCAAGGAGTTCTCTATCCTAGGGAAAGCAGACATCCTTGGTGGTCTCTTCTGCTCAGCACAGGGCTCCCTCATTTTTAGGTGAAGACCCAGAGATGAAAAGAACGGGATAGGCCTGCCGGGGGCACATCCTGGGATCGTTCAGAGAGTTATAGCTGGGGCATCCCTGGCAGGGGTCATTCTGGACTCATCCCAGCTAAGGCTGTATATAGAGTGTGCTTCTCCTGCATCCAGGAATGATGTTGGAGCTGGAACTCATGACATCCTTAGACAGGATGTGACAAAGACAGTGCTCTCCAGAGGAGTCCTTGGGATCCAGCACATGCCACCTTATGGCTACAGTGAACCCCAAGTAGTGTCAACAGAATGCCCCCTCTTCTGGGGGATTGAATCCAAGTCTTTGTACATCCCAAGGAGCACTTGGCCATGGAACTACGAACCCCCTTTATATTTTGAACCAATTAACTTGCTCAGGTTGATCTTGAACTCACTCAGGTCAGCCCCAAACTTGTAATCCTCCTGCCTCAGCCTGGTGAGTTGCTGGGGTGACAAGCCGGGGACACATTCAGGTCAGAGAATTTTCTTTCTATTACTTTTGCCCAGGTCACAGTCCAGGCAGTGGCTCAATGTGGCTGTGTGCCTTGCACAAAGTTTCACAGCAGGACAGGGGAAGACTCAGGGTGCATACTCAGTTTGCAAGGTGAATGATCATCTTAGAGGAAAGATCCCCACCACGGCGGGGGGGGGGTCAGGGCACAGGCAGGTGGGAAGGACCCTCCACCCTCCCCCAGCAAAACTACAGACAAGATGATCCACCAGGCTGGGCATGCAATCAGCAAGACTCTGGCCAAGGAGGCATAGGGGCAGCTTTGTGGAGCCTCTAGCTGCTCCCTGCATATCACAAAGCCTTCTGAGGCCCTGCTAGTAGTCTGAGTGGGCTCTGTGCTCAGGTGTAATTGTGCATCATCTCTGCATGTGTCCAGTTTAACACAGTTAAGCATACAAAGAACTAGGCAGGGATTTGTTGAGCCAAGGTTAAGAAGCACCAAGAGATGGTGTACAGTGTACATTGTACACACATTGCCCCCCTCTGTATTCTGTATTTCTCTATGTATCTGTCTGTGTATCTATGTATCTATCTATGTATCTATGAATCTATGTATCTATGTATCTATCTATGTATCTNTCTGTGTATCTATGTATCTATGTATCTATGTATCTATGAATCTATGTATCTATGTATCTATCTATGTATCTGTCTGTGTATCTATGTATCTATGTATCTATGTATGTATGTATGTATGTATGTATCTATCTATCTATCTATCTATCTATCTATCTATCTATCCATCCATCCATCCATCAGTCTATCTGGGGATATGCAGGTACCAGACCCTAATCTAGAAGTTCCATAGGCCTGGAAAGAAGGTCCCACGAACACCTCCACTTCAACAGAGAAACCAAGGTGTTGCATGGCTCCTCAGTGTTCAGCCAATCTAACTCTTGGTCCCCTCACCATGTCTGCTCTGTGTCACTGCCCCATGACTTGTCTGGGTCCTTCTGTGCTGGGAGCAGACAGCAGGCTGGCTGCCTTTGAGTGAAGACCATGTGACTCTTAAAGACCCTTCCTTCCCTGGGTAGCTCAGCTTCCTTGGCCCCTGTCCCGAGTCACAAGAGTCTCAGAATGGTCTCCAGGCTTCTATAATTAGGCCTTGCCTGCCATCAGGCCAACAGATTCTCTAGCTTGGCTGAGATAACCAAGTCTGGCACTGAACAGAGCCCTTTGTCGACTCTTTGGCTCTCGAAATATCCAGAGGAAAGATGTCCTCATTGATCTTCCACTGGGGAAACCGAGACCCCAGGAAGGTCAGTCTCTGTTGAAGTCAGTCAGGTAGGGGGGAGCTGAGGCTTGATTTAAGGAGTTTAACCCTGACTACTGAAACTTTGGTAACTATGTGCATCAGCGGTCCATGGTGTCCCCACATCTCCAGGTTGAGGTGTCACCAGATGCGACAGGAAAAGAGGCTTGTGCAAAGAACTGGGGCCATTGTTTTCCTGACAGCTCCAGTTTCTCCTTCCCTTCCTCCATCTTGCTGCCTGCATGCCCCTCCCCCCAGAATGCTTTTCATGACTGTCAACTTACTCCACAGGTATTGCTTCATTGGGCGAGCCTTCCCAGCTCTTCCCTTCTTTGGGCTGAGTTCTGGAAAAGCCACCAGTGTCTCATCCCTGGGTGATGTGACCTCGTGAGTACAAACCACAGATCTCTTATCCTGTGTAGACTCTCGTCTTGAGGACCAAGCTGGGCACATAGTAGGTGTTCTATAAATAGTTTTTGAAGGGCTGACTGAAGATTAAGGCTTTTGGATCGGGGGGTGGGGTGGAGGTGAGGGCAATGTCTGATGGTTGATTGCATGCCCCAGAGTGGGGTCTCTTCAAGCTAGGGGTCAGGATTCATAGGGATAGAAGCCAAGTTGTGAAGGAGTCAGGCCATGAGGAGGACGAGGACAGTGTGGCCTCTCTGTGACCCAAGATTTGGACACTGGGTTGGCTGCTGGATGGGAGTTAGTTAGTTCCTGGCTTGTGTCCTGGGCATTAGGACAAGCTGCTGGGTTTGGTCCAGGTTCAGGGAGTTGCATGATGGACAGCCAGGCCCTGGCGATGCAGTAGGTATATGGTGATGACCTACTGAGGTCTGAGCTGGGTGTGGCCGGTTGCTGCCTCCCTGATGCCAGGTGAGTGTCTTGGCTCTTTTAGAAGAGATGAAGAGGAGCTCTGGCAGACCTCAGGTTCTTCTCTTTATCAAGATGCTCAGCGAGCATCAAAGGCCTATGAGGGCTGAGGATGCGCTCAGAGGTTAAAATACTTGCCTAATAAGTGGAGGACCAAGTTCAGATCCCCCCTAAATCTCCTTTAATGCGAGTGGGCCTGGTAGCTTACCTGGCACCCCAGCCATGGAAGACGGAGACAGGACCCAGCAGAGCAGACTGGACAGGAAGACGAGACATGCCAGCAGCTCTGGGTTGGACTGAGAGACTCCGCCTCAAAGAATAAGGCAGAAGAGTGTCAGGGTGATCCAGACAGCAACCTCAAGACTCCACATGGATGAACACCCAAACCCTGCCAGAATGTATGCATACCACGTACACAGGTGCGCCCCCATGCAAGCATGTATACCCACAAGCACACATGCCACACACATGAAATAAAAAACAAAAAATAACAAAAAAAACCCCAAAGTGTTTTGATGTAGTCATGCCTCCTATTCTTGAAACAATCCATGCATTGGGTCCTACTGTCCCACCCATTTTACAGAACTTATCACCAAGGCACACAGAAGTGTTGGGCCCTATCATTGTACCCATTTTACAGAACTCATTACTGAGGCACACACAAGCGGAGCCACTTCGTTAGGGTCACACAACCAGAGCTTTGAACCTGGCCCACTGTTTCCAGCACCTGTCTCGGCCACCACCTCTCCCTACTGTGGTTCCTTACTCTAGGACAAAGAGGCAGAAGAGACAGAGGTTACAACCTGTGTGAAAGAAGAAAAAAAAAACTACCTCTCTCCTCCCATGGTCCCAGGAGTGTGTGCACCTACTGGACTCAGCTGTGCTCTGGTAAGACTGATTTGGCAGATGCAGTGTGCTGGCTTCAGCAGCTGGGTTTCTGATTGCTGTTTTCTGCTCTGGAAACTCCATCAAAAGCTCTCAGCAGGCTGGAGACCCCATGGTGTGTGGAGACCTTCCTGCCTGGTCCTGTGTCCCTTACCCCATTAGTCCCTTTTCCCAGGCTTTCTCCTCTCCATCTCACCTCCTGTCTAGTTGTCTCAGATTCTCCTGTGTGCACATGTACATGTACACGTGTGTGTGTGTGCGCGTGCACATGTACATGTGTGTGTGCGTGTGCATATATGCATGTGTATGTGTGTGCATGCATGTGTGCATGCATGTGTACTGTATGCATGCGCATACATGTGCTTATGTGCATGTGTATGTGTGTGCATGTGTATACATACATGTGTGTACATGCACATGCATGTGCTCATGTATGTATGCATGTGTTTATGCATGTGTGTGCATGTGTTTATGCATGTGTGTGCATGTGTTCATGTATGTGTTATAAATGTGTTCATGTATGTGTGTATACGTGTATGCATGTGTTCATGCATGTGTGTGCATGCATGTGTCTGTGCTACGTGTGTACATGTGTTATGCATGTGCATATACAGGTGTGTGCATGTGTGTGCATGTGTGTGCATGTGTGTGTGTGTGTGTGTGTGTACAAACACAAATGTAGAGGCCAGAATCAACCTTGGATACTTTCCTTAGGAGCTGTGCATCTTGTGTTTTGAGATAGACTTTCTCCCTGGGACCTGTTGATCACCAATGAGGCCGGGCTGATTGACCAGGAACCACTAAGTATCCTCCTGTCTCTGTCTCCCCATTGCAGGGACTACAAATGTGCACTATCCTGCCTGACACTTGTATGTGGATGATGGGTAGTAAAACAGGTGCACCAAGCTCTTTACCAACTGAGCTGTTGACCCAGACCCCAACATGTTCCTGAGTTAGGAACAGACAGATTCGATCACTACTGCTGCTGTTACACTTTTAACCCCAGAAATTACAAATAATACAAGACCGGGAGAAGCAGGTTGGTTGGGGAGCCCACCAGCCTCTTACCAGAAGGAGGGGTCAGAGCAAGAAACACAGACCCTAGCAGTCCTGGTCCCTCCATCCCTACCCCAGGCTCCAAAGCCCCACTGTGCTCCCCTCCCCTTTCCCAGTCTAGGGTTCTAAGGTTCACTCCCCCTCCCAGCCATTGCCACACACACTCAGGGCAGATCTCACCTCCCAGGAACCCTCTGGGGTGTGTGCATCACTAAGGCCCTCCCACTGTTCTTAATCCAATCAGGCTGACCTCAGCATCTTCTCAAACTCTACCTTTCCAACCACACTCCCAGGGAAGAAAGCATGCCTCAGAGCCCTGGCCCTTCACCTGATGGTCTGAGATTTCATTCATTCATTCATTCATTCATTCACTCACTCATTCACTCACTCACTCATTCATTCATTCATTCAATCATTCATTCACTTATTCATTCATTCACTCACTCGTTTATTCACTCATTCACTCACTCACTCACTCACTCATTCATTCATTCATGCTCTCATTCATTCACTCACTCATTCATTCACTCATTCATTCATTCACTCGCTCACTCACTCACTCACTCACTCATTCATTCATTCACTGTGCTTTCACAGGATAAGGATGTTCTGAGCCACTACATAGGATCTTGGCCTTCCACAGCCTCTTCTGAGCTGGTCTCACATTCTAAAGAATCTTCTTTTGGGGAATGAACCATTTAAACATTGTAAAATACACAATGTTAAGAAGTGACACCCTACCTCGAGAAAGAACTATCTCCTTGCAGGCTGGGTGACACATGCCTTTAATGTCAGCACTTAGAGGACAAGAGGCAGGTGGATCTCTGTGTTTGAGACCAACATGGTTGGCAGAGAGCTCCAGAACAGCCAGGCCTACATAGAGATGCCCTATCTCCAAGTAAGAACAGCCTCTAGCCCAGACGACTCCTTTGGGAGCCTAAGCACCCTAACCAGCTTGAACCTGATGAGGTCTTTTTAGGGGATTTCCAAATCGGGGAACCAAATCTGATCCACTGTCTGCTTTTGTCAATAAAGTTTTATTGAGACAGGACTGGCTCATGTTGTACATAACACACAGCTGCTTTCTTTTATGACGGCAATAGATAGGTAGTTTGATCGAGAATGGTCCAAGAAGCAAAAACCGTCTTTCTCTTGTGCAGGACTAGGGGGTTCAACTTGACTTTTTAATTAAAACATTTGCCCAACCCCATTCTAACGGAGCCCTGTCCGCTAGAACATTCTGCAACCACAAGGATGCTCTAAGGCTTTGCTGACCACAGACTCACCACAAATCACACACAGCCGTCAAATATTGACGTGTGGCTTTTTTGATTGAAGGATAGAATTTTTCATCTAGTCTCAAGTTAATTAAATAACTCCGTGGGCCCCTCACCCTAAGGTGTTCTAACATATGGAGGCTGAAGACTCCGGCATTGGCCATACAGAGAGCCTGCCATTTGGAGAAGGGACAGATGTGAGTGTCTCAGGTGGGGTCTCTTGGAAAGCCTCCTTCTCAACTATTTCTAGCCAGCAGTTTCAGGGTTAACAAAGAGGCAGCCTGAGATGCTGACATTTCCTTCAAAGATGTTGTTTGTATTGATATAGTTGGGGGGGGGATGATGTGTCAGTACCGTGCGCGTGCGCGCGCGCGCACGCGTGTGTGTGTGTGTGTGTGTGTGTGTGTGTGTGNGNGAGAGAGAGAGAGAGAGAGAGAGAGAGAGAAGGAGGGAGAGAGAGAGGGAAAGAGAGAGAGAGGAAATCAATGAGCAGCTGATTGTAGCAGGAAGGGCGGTCATTTGGGGCAAAGGCTGCAGCAGTGTATTGGGAAATAGATTTTTCTGCCCTCCAGACATTAGCTGGAAATTCTTTGAAATGAAGGCCTACAATCTATGTCAGAAATGAAAGATTAAGGAGGTTAATATGCCGGGCCTTCCCCCCCTCCTTTTTAATTTCCACGTCCTGGGTGCCCTTGGCCTCCTGAGGAGGATATGTGGGGTCCCTCTGCCACATTCCATCTGATGGCCCACCCCCACCCATCCTGATCTGCGAGCCATCTTCACGGTTACCTGCTATAGTGGGTAGGGATGTGCAAGAGGGGAGATCTGCTGCCTTAGTTCTGAGGTGACTTGGGCCAGGGCACGATGCCACGGAGCCGTGCCCTTGCCTTGGGGTCCTCTCCAGGGGCTCTGGTCTGATACTAGCTCCTGGGGTTCGTTGCTGGCCTCTGGGGTCCCTGAGTTTCGGGAAGCTCCTGGGCTCTGAGGTCCTTACTGCTGAGGGCTCCAAGCCCTGCCCCTACTTCATGCATGACGGATCTGTGATCACGATTCCAAACTCAAATGGCTGGCAGTTGAGCGTGAGGCTCGTTTGGGAGAGATGGGGGTGGAGGGTGGGGTGAAAGCACTCTATCTCTGGAGAGCAATCCGAGACAATCAAATCTCTGAGCAGATTGCGGTTATGCACAGTCGATACTTCTCTAGAATTCTATGTTTCTTTCCTTCATTGAGAACAGCTGTCTGCCTGGCTTTTGACTGGAATGCCTCGGAATGCCGGCTGAGGTGGAGGGTCTGAGCTGGGCCTAGCTTTTCCTTTTCTGCCTCAAGACACCAGGTTCCCAAGACCCAGCTGTGTTCTGGCATCCACATCTTCAGGAGCGAAGGGGAACCTGGCTTTCAACCATCTTCCCAGAAAAAGCCAAAAGGGAGGTTTGCAGCTCTTGATGCCACAGATGGGGAGCCCACAGGATACTTCCTCCTGTGCATCCTGGGTAGGACAGCACCAGCTCCGGGTCCAGATTTCAGGGTGTGGTGTTTCCACTCTGCAGCTGCTACAGCTCCCTAGGGCGTGCCCTCCCTGCCCAGAGGCTGCAAGCTGCAGGTAGAGACAGCCAAACTGTGCTGTGGGTGCCACCATACCCTGATTTTGGCTGGTTCTGGGCACTGTTAAGAAGCTGTGTCCACAAGGAGGAGGGGGGGGTATCCAATTGTGGGGACTCTGGGCTGATGGTAGCCATGAGTGCAGAATCTCAGAAATCCAGAGGCATGGACTGTTCTTCCAAGCCTTCCCTGGTTCCAATCTCCCTGTGAGCTCCAGAGGATCACATTTATTGATGCCACGGCTGGTGAATGTCTCTGTACCCCCTAGAAGGGACAGTTAGCTAGGGCCACAATGGTGTTAGTTATCCCTATCATCTGGCTAACTGAGGCCCTTCACCTGTTGCTGAATTCTCAGAACCTGGTGCATAGTTTGGTGAATCAAACAACACACGGAGACACCATGAAGGTGAAAGGAGGTGCTACTACTGTGTGAGTGTGTGTGTGTGTGTGTGTGTGTGTTGAGCACTCAGTGCTGACATGGCAGACACCCCTGAAGTCCCAAACAGTAGATAACTCAGGAAAGGCACGAGATGGCTACTTGCTCAAGCTAGGCCTGCTAGGATCCAGGGAGAACCCAGTGTGAGGTTAGCCTTTGCCAAAAGATTCCATGCCCTTCTCTGTATGGTGGTGGTGGTGGTGGTGGTGGGAAACAGTGCAACACAGGAAACCCAGATGCCTCATGGTTAAGTGCCTCTCAGCCCCGTCTCTAGGATTCCAGAACTACGGCTGGAACAGGACAGGCAGCAGCTGACATGCTGGTTCTTGCGATAGGAGACTTGAGCTTCCTAAGATCATAAACCGCTGACAGATGCAGACACCCAGAGCCAAATAGTGGATGGAGCTTGGGGACTCCTATGGAAGAACTGCATTATGGTTTCTCATAAAGGAGGAAGGATTGCAGGCCCCGAAGGTGACAGGAACTCCATAGAAGATCAATAGAGTCAACTAAAATCTAGACCCTTGAGGCTCTCAGAATCTCACCCACCAACCAAAGAACCCACACAGACTGGATCTAGGCCTTCCTGCACTTATGTAACAGATATGCAGCTTGGTCTTCATGTGGGTCCTGAACAACTGGACAAGAGCTGTCCCAACAGCTGTCGCCTGTACATGGGACATGTGCTTCTAGCTGGGATGCCGTGTCTGGCCTCGCTGGGAGAGGACGCACCTAGCCTCACAGAGATTTGAAGTGCCAGGCCTGGGTGATACCCAAGGGGGTCCCCACCTACTCAGAGGAGAAGGTGGCATGGGGGGAAGGATTGTGGGAGGGGGTGACTGTGAGGGGGCAGTGAGCGGGAAGTGAAGTGAGTGAGTAAAAAGTAAAATAAAAAAGATCATAAGTTGGCAGGCACTCAAAAGTACTGCATCTGTCCCTCTGCCCACCCAACTCTACATACCTCCCTCCGCCACCTACTCATCCTCTTCCCACTCAATATTCACCCATCTACCACCCATCTACCCAACCCTTTACCCATCACCTACCACCCATCACATAATCTATCAACTAGTCACCTACCCATCTATCTAGCCATCCACCCATCTATCCACCAATTCATCTACCCATTACCCATCTACACACCCATCTGCCACCCACACACCTATCATCTTTTATCTTCTAGCCATCCACCAATATCCACTATCCATCCACCCACATATTCACTTACATCCCCTTTAATCCATGATCCATCCATTCATCCATCCATCCATCCATCCACCCATCCATGCATCCACCCACCCATTCACACATCTACTCATCTATACATCAATCCATATATCCATCCATCCAGCTATCCATCCATCCATCCACCCACCCATCCACCCACCCTCTTACCCACTCATCCATCCACCCATTCATCCATCCACTCATTCATCCATCCACTCATTCACCCATCCATCTACCCATTATTTATCCTCCCACCCACCCATCCCTCCATTTATCCTCCCACCCACCCATATACCCCCCACCTACCCACTCATCCATCCATCCATCAATCCATTATTCATTCATCCACTCATCCACATATCCATCCATCCATCCATCCATCCATCCATTCATCCAACCATCCGTCCATCCATCCACCCATCCCCCCTCTGGCCATCCATGGCTTCATCTTTCACTGTGGAGTCCGAGGCTGGCTTCTACTAAACCTGTTTCTCTTCCTTCTTGCACCACATTGCCCCAGACCCCTTTTGCCCTTGACTGTGCCCATACCTCTGTATCACATTGGGTTTGGCCATAAACCAGCACCCATGTCTCCCACTTTCTCCATCTGCCAGCAGAAATCAGGTGGCTCCGAGACCTTTAGAGAGGAGAAAAGCCACTAACAGGAGGGATTGACATCTGGTAGCTGAAAGCCATCTGTCCGGGGAGAGGAGAAAACGCCCCTGAGGACACCACAGAGGACTGCTCATTCACAGCGTCTGGTACCATCCTTGGTGAGAAGGTCCACTGGGCAGCTATTTATTGAGCTTACCCAGAACAGGACACAGTAAAGTTCATTCCACTAGGTGGAAAGACAGGGTAAATAGCATTTTTTTATTATTTTATTTTTTTATTTTTCTTTTTATTTTTCAAGACAGGGTTTCTCTGTATAGCCCTGGCTGTCCTGGAACTCACTTTGTAGACCAGGCTGGCCTCGAACTCAGAAA
>NC_034612.1:1361025-1420342 GCF_900095145.1 Mus pahari
TTTTTTTTTTTTTTTAATGTTCGTAAGTATAGCAACAGAAAAAGAAGCAAGATCACGGGCTGGAAGTGGAGAGGACTTCTCAAGGGGAGGTTAGGGGAGGTTGGCCCAAGAAGAGACCATAACATTTCTCATGAAATTGAGGGTTGAGAAGAAGCTGGACATGCCATGAGTGGTAGTAGTTGGCCTCCTAGATTCACTCACAGCCCAGACAAAGGCACTGTGGTGCAACCAGAGGAGAGTGGGCAGCTGGAGCTGGGGAGGGAAGGCTGCAGAGATCAAAAGAAGGAGCTGGGACATGGAGAGCTCACAGGTGCCATCCCCAGTTTCACAGCACAGCAGTGTGGGGAGTGGAGCCCAGGGGGAAGCATGAGGGTCATGGGGGTGGAGCTCAGGATTGAATCAATGCCTTTCTTCTGAAGGGTTTGCCATCCTGGGAATCCAGCCCTTTCCTCACTTCTGAACATGCCCAGCTTTGCGGAGCTTCCAACTTTGACTTGACGCAGAATCAGGCTCTTGCCAGGAGCTGAGAGGATCCCGGAATCTGGCTCCAAGACTTCCTAGAGTCAGGTAAACCTACCCATCTCAGGTACAATGTGTACCGTTTCTGGCGACAGCTGCAGAAAATGGACTGAAGTGCCTGCCGGGCTTGTTTTGAGTTGTTATGGTGCGTGTATTGTGTTAAGCACTGAAGACACATAGTCAGCAAACTGGGTACTGTGGGTCTCCTGAAGCCCAGATTCTAGTAAGGAAGTCTTGCTGGAAACCTTGATCCCCTTGTGTCTCTACCCGGCTGCTTGTATGCCTCTCGGGACAGGGAACTCACTAGCTAATGCGGCATCCGGGCACACATCTGCTAGTTAGAGTTCTCTCCTATAAGTTTAGGGTGCTCTGAAAGTACCACGTCTCTTGCTGGATTGGCTGAACACAGAAAGTCAGTTGCAAAAACCGCCTTAACCTCCCTGAGCAGAACCAAGAGGAAAACTGACTTGAAAGACACAGGCAGCGTCAGACAAAACCCTGGATCCAGCCATGCCTGAGGTGGTCTCTTCAGTAATTTTCACATGTGTGAAATTCATCAGTTTCTTAAGCCACTGCGAGTTGGGTTCCCCCTCCCTTGCAAGACTTGACATTATATAAAACCGTTCGGGGTTGGGAGAATGGAGGCATGCATACTACGAATTGATTGGCTCTGATCTTCAGTTTCCCTGTGAAGAAAGGAGAGATTCTGTAGGAGAGTTAAGGGCACTCTTATCACACACACACACACACACACACACACACACACACACACACACACACACACACACGGTGGCTGGCACTCATTTGAAAGTATATCCAGGTTCTTAGGCTTAGCAGGGTGTGGCCTGGATTTGCTCTATAGTAACTCAGATTTACCTTAAACTCCCGGAGGAGGTAGGAGACAAGGCTCCATGCTCTGACCTGGGTTCACTTGCTCCTCTGGTCAACAAGAAGAGAGGCACAAGGGGTGTGTCCAGAACTCCAAAAGAGTGGAGTCTCTCAGGCAGCCTCTGTGCATCTGGATGGGAAGCTCCACAGATGACTCGCCTGCCCGACGATGCAGCCACATTGCTGAGTTTACAGCTACAGCAGGTTCTCCCCCGGCCCCCCACTGTGTTTACAGGAATCTCTTCACGGTTTGCTTTTTGATCTACGATATACACACGACAGAGGCTCCTCCACTGGTGCCCCCTCTGTCAGATGGGGCTCTGGGACTAAATCACCGGAAACCAGCCAGCACTGTACACCACTGTGGGATAAATCTCCTGGACACACACACTATGTGACCCTGGGGACCAGACAGTGTAATAGGTCAAGTACAGGGACAACAGGGAACTTGCCCTCTGCCCTGATCTGGACTGGAGGTGAGCCTGGTGATGGCTGGCGGGAGAGTTGCTCTCCTGGGATGCTGTAAAAGGGGCTGCAGGGCCACAGACATTCATGCATCTCTTTACTACTCTGGAGCACAGAGGCCTGGGAAGAAGGTGCCCCTGGGATGTGGCCTTGTGCTTTGGCCTCTTGAATGTTGGGCTTACAATCATGGGCTGCCACGACAGTTCACCTCCTTCAGCAGATATGATGCCCTTTTTCTACCTTATCTGAAGGTGGTTACTCTTGCACAAACGGTTTGCACAATCATGGTCTGACAGTGAATGTCAGTGTGAGGGAGGTACAGACAGTGGAGGGGTGGGTCCTGGAGGTGGGAGGAACTGAGAGTGTGCATGGGGCCTTTAGGTGGTTTCCGTTAAGAACAAATCTCACAGCAATGTTGGCTTGTGGCAACAAATATCCTTCGTGGAAACAGCGTGAATGGAGAGACTGTGGTTTGGTTTAATCCCGAAAAGCTTAACGGGGACTAAAAGTTTGGCATGCCCTTTAAGAGGAGGGACCTAATGAGAGGTCCCTGGGTTAGTACCTTCTTGTCCATGGGTTTCTTTTGGTACAGAGCTCCACATGTTGCTTGTCATTGCCCCAATCCACTCATCCATTTACTTATCCATCCATCCATCCATCCATCCATCCATCCATCCATCTATCCATCCACCCATCATCCATCCGTCCATCATTATCCATCCATCCATCCACACATCCACCCACACACCCATCCATCCACACATCCATCCATCCATCATCCATCCATTCATCATCGATCCATCCATCCATCATTATCCATCCATACATCCATCCACTCATCCATCCATCCATCCATCATCCATCCATCATTATCCATCCATCCATCCATCCAACCATCCACACATCCATCCACACACCCATCCATCCACACATCCATCCACACACCCATCCATCCACACATCCATCCCTCCATCTTTCCAACCAATCTCCCACCCACCCATCCACCCACCCATTCATCATCCATTCATCCACACATCCATTCACCCATTCATCTATCCATCCATCCATCCATCCATCCACCTACCCATCCATCCATCCATCCATCCATCCATCCATCCATCCATCCATCCATCTATCCATCCACCCACCCACCCATCCATCCACTCATCTTTCCCCACTGAATGCACTCTTGCTATTCTGATTTCATTTTTTTTGTGTGGATTTCATTGGCGCTGAGCAGATGCCAGTCCTGTGTCCTCAAGTCTCTGTAACTGTGAGTCAAACGAATCTCCTTTCTTTATAATATTGATCACGGCATAGTTAGGTGTCTTGGCTAGAAAACTGGAAGCTACTCAGTGCAAAAGTGGCCAAAGACCTACGTACTGACCCATTAAGAAGCTGAGTCTAGCTGGGCGTGGTGGTGCACGCTTTAATCCCAGCACTTGGGAGGCAGAGGCAGGTGGATTTCTGAGTTCGAGGCGAGCCTGGTCTACAGAGTGAGTTCCAGGACAGCCAGGGCTATACAGAGAAACCCTGTCTAGAAAAAAGAAGAAGAAGGAGGAGGAGGAGGAGGAGAAGAAGAAGAAGAAGAAGAAGAAGAAGAAGCAGCTGAGTCTACATCTTCTGCAATCTGTGCTGGCCATATGATTCTCTGTGGTCAGTGGGTGGTAATGAAGCCTCAAAAGGTCTTTAGTGCTTCACTCTGCTTTTTAAGAAATCTGCTCATCATGTGGGAGACTCCTGTTGCTGTGACAACACACCCGATGAAGGTGACACTAGGAAGAGAAGGTTTATTCTGTCCACCACAGTGGAGAAGGCATAGCAGGGGTATGGTGAGGTGGGTGTCACATGATATCCAGCTAGGAACCATGGGGAAATGAACTTTATTGCTCAACTGATTTCTCATTATTCAGACCTGAACCTAGCCTGCGGGATGTGACGCCTACATTCAGGATTCCCACCTCAATTAATCCATTCTGGAGTCCCTCTCAGACATGGTTAGAGATCTGTTTCCACAGGATTCCAAACCCTGTCAGGTTGTCAGGAAAGATGACTCATCACAAATCCACCCCCTTGTCAACTTGACACCAAAACATCACTTTTAAATCACAACATTCCACCCTTGGTCTTCAGAGACCAATGGACATCTCTTAGTGCAAACCATTTTAGGGTTCACTCTGAGAGTCCTCCCTCCTCCCCCCCGCAAAATGAACAGATCTCGTATATTGAAAAGTCCTGAATCAAAAGTTTGTTCTGAGAGTCTCAAAGAAATCTTTTCAAGGTGAGCCTTTGCGTTTAAATTTCTTCCCTGGGGAGACATAGCAAGGTCCCAGTGACAAACCAAAGTACAAGTCTATTAAAGTTCTTCCTGGGGAACCCATCAATTTATTGGGCTTCCTTACAGAGAGCAAGGGTTAGGCGTTGCTTAAAGGTGCATGCATGACCCCAAAGCAGTATCACAACGGCTTCCTCACAGCCCACATATGGTGCTCTCTATTAGTCTTCTTAGTCTGTGTACTATAGCAGCTTCAGGGACCCAGAGCCAAGTGTGATTAAACCACCAGGAATCACAGAAGAACTGCACACAGTGTTTGGATGGACTCTCAGGCGATGATCCAATGACCACCCCAGGTCCTCCTCTAAGGGAACCCAACATCAGTAATGATGGTCTCCCACAAGCACATGCTGATATAATAAAGATGGCAGCTGTTCCTGCAAAAAGCTGTTCGTCAGCCAGCAGCGTGTATCATAAGAATTACAAGTTTTACATGCCTCCAACATACAGTGGGGTGGAGTATCTACTCCCACTTCAAAAAAGGAGGAAAGTAAGGGGAGGAAAGGTCAGACCGAACTCTGCAGCTCCATATCCAGCATCTGTAGATCGGGGCAGTATCCCCTGGGCTTCTGTGCACTTGGGTAAGCCCACCCTTCAAGCTCCCACCTGCAGCACATGCATCCTTAATTGTGCTGACCCCTGAGCTTCTGGAGGTCAGTCAGCAGGGCGGCAGACACCTCACTTCTGTATCTGACTCCTGAACTTCTAGGATCCACACCCAGGTCACCAGGATTTCGAGGCCAGCATTGAGCTCTCCCCCCGGCCCTGAAAAAGGTCTCGAACAGGCCTGGTCTCACTTCTTTTTTGTATTGCTGGATAGTCCTGGGATGGGTCCTCACACGGAGGACAGGTATATAGGACAAAGTCATAGAATGTCCAAATGCCTTTGGAAAACCCTTGAAGTGCCGCCTCTCCATGAACCTAGCAGTACAGCATATCCCATGCTGGCAGATCGCTGACCTTCCTGTTAAGCCGTGTTGTGAAAGAGTCACACGGTGTGTTTAGAGGTTGCAGGATGAGATAATTAGATTTGGCTGTCGACTCAACACAGGGTAAAGTCACCTGGGAGGGGCGCACCAATAAGGAGTTGTTTAGATTAGACGGATCTGTCAGCAAGCCCGAAAGGGATTTTCTTAATTGGGTTGATGGATACAGGAAGACCCACTGTGAACGTGAGAGGCACCATTCCCTAGGCAGAGGGTCCTGAACTGTAGAGAGAGGGAGCCCAGAATGCACACATTATTGACTGGGGCACATACACACACATTGATGGCTCTGTTTCTTGACAACAATCGCAGTGTGAGCAGCGGCGGCGGCCTCGACTTCCCCACAAGAATGGGCCGTAACCTGGAAGTGCGAGTTACAGTAAAGAGGAACTCTACACACAGAGTGAGACACCACAGAGGCTTGAGGGCCCCCCGAGGGGAGGCCTATGCTGGGGAGTTGGGATATTTTCGCTAATATCCTCTCATCCTGTGGGGAAAGAGACAAATGTGTTTAGTTAGTTAAGTTGACCCTGACTAGATGAACTCAATTAGTGCAGATTCAAGAACAGTGGGAAAATGGTGTATTTAGGTCTTAACTGGTGCTTGCTTGCTGTGAGCCTACCACACCCCCAGCCACGTTCAAACTGACTGTGCCTCTCTCCAAGTCTCGGCGTCTTTATTTTTAATGTGTGTGTGTGTGTGTGTGTGTGTGCGCACATGTGCTACACTGCACAACTGGAAGACAGAGGAGAACTCAGAGCCAGTTCTGTCCTCCTGCTGTGTGGTGGAACACCAGTGGCCAGGGTTGGAGCCAAGAACCTTGACCTCCTTCACCATCTTTGCTAAACTGGGAAGGTGACTTGGTCAACATGGGTATTCTGTGTTACTTCATGAGATCAAAACACCTCATAGAGAAGGTAGCAAAAGCCACCACAGGCTTTCTGGCTGACCTCAGACCAGTGTCACCTGGCTGGTCACCCCATCTGTACCATGATGTGGTGGTGGGCAGGAATTCAAGGATCTCTTTTGGCAGACATTGGATAGAGACCAGGGAGTCGGCTCAACACCCCAGGCTATAGAAGGGGATATGCCCCACCATACCTCCATCTCAGGACCCATGAGCCCAAGGCAGGAGCCAGCCTGGGCTACATAGCAAAACTCTGTCGTAGCAACTAAACAATGACAACGGCAAAAGGAAACAGGAAGTTGAGGAAGAGACTGAATCCTGGCCAGGAAAGCAGCCTTCATTGAAGGTGGCTGTTAACAGGAGGAGCCGGAAGTGCACACAGGCAGCAGGTTTGCCATGTCTGAGAATGGTGACAGGCAGGAGACAACTTCCCCAG
The DNA here is from genome assembly GCF_900095145.1 of Mus pahari. Lineage (NCBI taxonomy): Eukaryota > Metazoa > Chordata > Mammalia > Rodentia > Muridae > Mus > Mus pahari. The sequence goes on from NC_034612.1 coordinate 1,367,562, forward strand.
CAAGTTGGCTTCCAGAGAGCACAAGTAGAGAAGCTGTGGGGTGGGCCATGCATCCTCTGGAGGCAGACCAGAGGCCTAGAGAGCAGATGATGTGCAAGCCACAGGCAGGCTTTCCGGCCAGCACCAAAAGATGTTTGCTCGTATTTACTGGGTGTTTCTGGCTCCAGGTGCCATAGATCTGCAGGTATGTGGCTCAGAGAGTGAGCACACTGGGCCTTACATGGCTGAGCAGAACCTTCCAGAAACATGAATGCCCAGCTGGAAGGAGCTCCCTTTATTCTGTGAATTCCTCGACTTCCCCCTCACTACCCAAGGGCCTTCCAGGCCCACCTGCTCCCTATAAGTATCTAGAAGACCCACAAAGAAGCTATGGAGTTCTGAATCCAACTTTAGACAACGTGGCCACAGATGCCACCTTTCATGTCACGGCCTGGAAATCTGCTTCTGTATCAAAGCCCTCAGGGTCCAGCGGGCCTGGGAGCCCAAGCCGTAGACACGTGTCCCCAGGCACCTCCCAGCCACTCTCGCCCTTCTGCAAACACACAGAGCTTGTGATTGATTCTCTGAGTTCTTCACACAGCCGGGCGGGGCTGGCTGAATGGGCCGCGTGCAGCCCAAAGGCCCGGCTGGAACCTTGTTGCTGCCCTCTGCCCCGGAAGTCGTTTGTTTGTTTTGAGAGACAGGCTCTTCTGTCCAGCTTGGAAAGCTACTACTGCAGGCCTCCCTGGGACCAGCCATCCCGGCTAAAGCTACAAAGACCTTCTGATCTGAGGCTGGCCGAGGGCCTGGGTGCTCAGGTGTAGACATGGGTCAGCTGGAGCTCAGGAAGGAGTGGTGGGCTCTCCGGCTGAGGTGGCCTTTGCATGGTCTGTGGACAAGATTTCCACACAGGGAGCATGCTCCCCTGCCCCCACCCGTCTCTTCTTTCTGAATTACAAGTCAGCTGTTGCCACTCCCAGTGCCCTGGCTCTATCTAACTCAACAGCAGGCTCTGCAGTTGAACAGTCCTGGCTCAACTCCAGTCTTGGCTAGCCTTGCTCCAGCTTCCTTATCTAGCCAGGGGCGTGGAATAGACAAAGCCAGCTTTGGAGGTAAACCAGGGGCATCCCCACCCCGTGAATGAAGAGACATTTACCCTCTCCTTTTCTTAATCCCTGTCACCTCGCTTCTGCCCCACCTGGATGTGTCCTATGGAGAGGACAGCGGTGGCCTGGGAGACCTTCTCTGGTCTGGAAACTACCCGCACTTTGGTTTCTCAAGCTTTGGTCAAGTTGTGAACTCCCTTGGGAACTAGACTCAGTTTCTCTTTTCTGTGTGCTTCCCACAGGCCTGGTAGACAGAGGTGTAAACGAAACAAGGGGAGTGGTGAGGACTTCTTGGACCAGATTTTGTTACGGCTTTGATAGAACCCGTGTGGCCTTTGTCTGCTGAGAGATCCGGACCAGGGAGCTGGGAGGGGAGAGACTGTGGGATGCACAGGTCCTCTATAAGAGCATCCTGTGCTCATAACTGTTGAGCTATCTTTCCAACCGCCAGCATTTTTTAATTTTTTTACTGTGGAAACTCTGAGGCCTTCTACTGTCCCCGTAGTCCGGCCTCTGAGGGGAGCACAAATGGGAAGAGAGGGTCTGGGGGATTGGTGGTACAGCCATGGCTTTGTGGAGTGGTCAACCTCTCTCCTGCTGGCTACCCGTCCTCCCTTCCCAGCACCTCCTTCCCTTTCCTCTTCCCCTTCCTTTATTTGCCTAGCAAATATGGAAACAGTCCCACACATCCATCTGGCTATTCCATTTATCCATCGTTTGATCATCTCTCCATCACTCACCCATCTGCCCATATACCTATCCGTTCATTTACCTACCTGTTCATTAGTCCATCACCCATCCATCCACCCCTCATCCATTTATCTACCCATCCTCCATCCCTCCACCAACCCATCTCTCCATTTACTCATGTTTATCCATCCACGCACCTACCACCCAGTCACCAACCAACCCATCCATCTATCCATCTATCCATCCACCCATCTACCCATCCACCCATCTATCCACCTATCCACCCACCTACCCATCTATCCACCCATCTACCCATCCACCCACCCACCCATCCATCCACCCACCCATCCATCCTCCCACCCACCCCTTCATCTACCCACCCATCCATCCACCCACCCACTCATCCCCCATCCCCCAAGCCCCTATCCATCCATCTACCCACCCATCTATCCATTCATCCATCCATCCACCCATCTACCCATCAATTCATCCTATCTATATATCTAGACAATCCATCCATCCATTAATCCACTCATCCATCCATCCATTTACCTGTGCATCCACCCATCCATCCATCCATCCACTCATAATCCACCTACCTACCTATCCAGTCACCCACTAATCCGTTGTTTAATTATCCACCCATCCATCCACCTACCTATCTAACATCCATTCCTTCCCCACATTCGTTACCTCATCATCCATCCAGTCATCAAAAGCACGGTCTGAGTTGCTAGGCATTGTCTCAGGTCTGCGGAGAGGAAACAAACAAGCCTGGGTTTTGCCCTTAAGGGGATCTGACAGAGAGTGTGTCTGTGTCAGTGGATAGGGACAGTTAAGGGACTGTGGGCTGTGAGGAGGGACAGAGGGCAGGAATGTCCATGTGAGGTCAACAAATCACCCGGTACTGTGGCTACACTGCAGTCAGGGTGGACTTCCTGGAGGAGTGAGTTGTATAGAGAGGGGGGCTAAAGGGGAGGAAGGGTCCTGGCCAGTGAGACAGTATGGGCAAAGCTCTGGGGACAGGAGAAATGCAGGAAGGGCGGGAAATGAAACACAGCAGTACCAACTACCCTACCCCCCTACCCCCCCCCCGCTGCTGCCTGTTCCCCTCTCAGTGTGTTTGCTTAGGGGGTCTTTCAAATACCCGTCTGGTTTACAGGCAAAAAGACTGAGGTTCTTGGAGCTGGGAGGCCGATAGCCTTATCATGCTCTGGTTGCAGGAGACTGTGCTCTGCCCTGGGAGACCCTCCGGAGCCCTGGGGGAGGGAAGCTGGAAGGCCCCGGGGAGGCCTGTGAGGCGGGTGGGGCGTGGGAAGACTTCAGACTGCTGTGGGATAGCAAGGCTCTGCTGTCACTCCTGGTCCCCTCCTTTGTCCCCATGTGTCACCGAAGAACGCACGCAGCCACAATCTTGATAAAGGACGCTTTGTCTGGCAGCCTCAGAGGGGGAAGGGAGAGAGTGGAAGGGGAGGCCCCCCGGGCAGGAAAGAGTTACCCCTCCCCTCTGGCTGGCCCCGCCCCCACCTCTGGCTCTGGGCAGGAAACACCTATGCCCCGCGGACACCCACATCCTCTGCCGAGCCCTGGATAGGCTTCCTGACTTGGGGTGCACAGCTTCCCGTTTCTCTGAGCCTCGGTTTCCTCATCTGGAGGGAGTCATCTGTCAGCTCTGTGGATGGGTGTGGGGTTGAGCCACAGAGGCTGTGTGGTCCACTGTGCCGGCCTTAAGGATGGATGAGGGGAAAGCAGTCCTCCCTCAGAGGCAAGGTGTTCTCGGTCAGAGTCGCACAGCTTAGGCATGGCGATGTGATACAGCTATAATGTCTCATGCGTGCCTGGGGGTGAGGGCAGGTGGCAGCCCTTTAGTTGTAGTCTTGGTGTGCAGGTGGCTGGAGTCCTGGACAGGCTTTTGACAGAGAGAAACACGTGGTGGTGGTTGTTGGAGAGTTCACTGTTCACTGAAGCCTGTGAGGGAGAACTGTGGGTACCTGCTGCCCACATGCACTAGACATGGGGCAGCTGCCATGTAGGTCCCGGTCCGCTCTGTGCTTCCCAGGTGAAGTAGTTCTGATGTGAGCACCACCTCGTGGTTTTAGAGGGCAGTTTCCATCACTGACCACCCCCAAGGGTCGCTGGGACAATGGTATCTGCTTCTGGCCATACAAAAGACTTTGTTCAAGGTCACAGCTTGGGTGAGCTGGGACTAGCCCAGCCCCTCCTGGCGTTCCTGAGGAGGAAGGAAGGGTGTGGGTAGAGGGCCGTGGTCCTGGGGTGAGGAGGTCTTGCGGGCAGGAGGTGGCCTGTGAGCTGTTCTGTCCTGCTGGGCACTACCCTTTGTGAAGGAGCTGTCACACTGGTCTGGAGCTGAGGGACCTGGACCCTTGTTCCTGTCCCTACAGTGATGGATGTGAAACAGATGGGCTTAGTCATGGACCCATGGAAGACTCCCTAGATTTTCCCTAAGCAGCAGCAGCAGCAGCAGCAGCCACCGAGTGAGTCTGAAGCCTAGTTGTCCCCTGCGTTGCCCCCGAGTTAGCCTCCACAGGAAATACAAGCCCAGAGAGGGGACATGACTAATCAGGAGCCACACAGCTAACAAGAGACTCATTCCATGACCCACCTACCCCCACCCAGGCTTTGACTTGGCAGCTGTGAATGGGGTGGAAGGGTAGGTGAGTCCTTCTGGGGAAGTTTTCCCAGGGGAAGGCTTGAATATGTTCTAGGTCTTGGCTGTGGCCAGTCTGTTGGGGGAAGGGGGTATCTTACTTTAGCTCTGCTGCATGCTGTGTGACCTTGAGAAAGAGAAAGAACTGCTCGGTGTTTGTTTCCTGCACACAGGATGCAGATCTTCACAATGCTCATGTCCTAGGGTTCTGGTGAGAACAGAATGAAGTAACTGCGGCACACTCTGTGCTCACTGAAGAACATGGGAAGGGGTGTACACACCTGTGATACCATGCGGCACCAGGAAACCGTCTGCCAGGGGTGCTCAGGGAGCATGGAGAGCCCAAGGCTGGGGTGTGGCCCCAGTGGGAGCCTGGGGAGTCACCCCTCTCACCTGTGACAAGAGAGAGACTGGAGATGCAGGTAATCCAGCGCTAGTGGTGAGGTTCTGCCCAGAGCTAGAGCCAGGTAGGAGAAAAGACCCCGTGTGCCTGGAGACAGGGCTGGACTGGGATGGGGGAGGGGCGACCATGGCCACAGGCTGCAGGGGGCCAGAGCCCTGAAAGGAAAGGTTAGAAGTGCCAGACCTCTCCCAAGGCTTAAGGAAGAGTGTTGCACACTCTGGTGGCTGCAGCTTTCCCCGGCCTTGTGGGAAGTAAATTTAGGGCAAAACAGCAGCCAGAAAATGTACTGAAGCTGATGTGATGGTATGTGCCTGTGATTTCAGTGCCCAGAAGGTGTGTTTGTGTGTGTGTCTGAATATGTGTATGTGTGTAAATGTGTGTATGTATATGTGTGTCTGTCTGAATGTGTGTGTGGTGTGTGAATGTGTATATGTATGTGTGTATGAGTATGTGTATGTATGTGAGTGTGAGTGTATGTATATGTATGTGTGTATGTGTCTGAGTATATGTGTATGTATGTGTATGTGTCAATGTGTATGAGTGTATGTGTGGTTGTGTTTGACTATGTATGTATGTATGTGTGAATGTGTATGTTTGTGAATGTGTGTATATGTATGAGTGTACATGTATAAATATGTGAGTGTGTGGTTGTGTGTGAGTGTATGTGTGGTTGTGTTTGACTATGTATGTATGTATGTGTGAATGTGTATGTTTGTGAATGTGTGTATATGTATGAGTGTACATGTATAAATATGTGAGTGTGTGGTTGTGTGTGAGTGTATGTGTGGTTGTGTGTGATAAGTGTATGTATGTGAATGTGTGTATGTGTGTATATGTATGTGAGTGTGTGTGTATGTGTGTGAATGTGTGTATGCATGTGTGTGTATGAGTATGTGTGTATATGTGAGTATAAGTGTATGTGTATGTGTCTGAGTATGTATATATGTATGTATGATGTGTGTGTGTATGTATGTGTGTGTATGAATGTGTGTGAGTGTATGAGTAGTTGTGTTTGATTATATGTGTATATGTGTGTGTATGTATGTGAGTGTGTGTATTGTGTGTGTATATGTGTGAGTGTGTATGTGTGTGCATGTATGTGAGTGTGTGGTTGTGTGAATGTGTATGTATGTGTGTGAGTGTGTGTGTGTGGTGTGTGTATGAGTGTGTGTGAGTGTGTGTGTGTGTGTGAGAGAGAGAGAGAGAGAGAGAGAGAAATCAAAACTGTTCTATTTGTCCTTCTTTGTCATGGATATATCTTCCATGTCCCCTTGGCTCTCACAACACACAACTTCAAGGATAAAAATAAGAATTTCGAGGCAGTGATGGCCACAGGATCCTTTATCCCCAAGGATGGCTCTGATCCCGCCCATTTTGTGGATGAGAAAGGTGAGTCTGGAGGGATTGACCCACGCCGGCATCGCCACTCCTGACCTAGACACCTATCTTGTCTCCTGAACTGTGTCCACACGCTTCTGCTCACTCAGTTTGTCTCCATAGAAGAGTCTGAGAGCATCTGAAGGAATCCCGTGGATCTGCTAATAAACATGCAAAGGGGAAGCTTAACAGCCCTGGGCAAGGGCAGAGTCTAGGCAGAGTCTACCCATGTGCTGCCTGCTGCGTAGGGCTTTGCTCTGAGCCTCTGTGCTTCCCAGACTGGGAGTGCTACCCTGCCGCACCCCCTCAATGTCTGAGGCTTGGCGCAGGCTTAAAAAAAAAATCAAACCACTGGCCCCTGAACTGCTCAAGATCCTCTGGTGTTTTTTTTTTTTTTTTCCACTAAGGAGACTAATAAATGGCCAGCCACTTGACGTGATTATTAAGGGCTTCAGTGAGCTGTGTGGGCACAGTTCCCTCCCGCTCTGGTTGGCCTGAGGCGTCAGCCATAGAGGATGGCAGAGATTAATAAAGTCCTTGTGGGGCCGGCCTCTGGGGAGAGGGGGCCGTGAGAGGTAGGCACACTCTCGTAACCACTGTTTACAGCGATGGTCACAGGAGATGCCAGCGATGTCTAGGCAGCCTTTTTCAGACGAGACTTCCAAGAGCATGGTGGCCACGGTAAGTGGTCAAGAAAGAAAGGTGCACGGATGTCGTAAGTCCGGGCGTCACACTCAGGAGAGGCTCTGCCACGCATGTGTGATATCCTGGCAGAGGGCAGAGACTGGAGCCTCTCTGAGGGGAGGGGGCTCGGGGTAAACAAACCCAGGGCAGGTCGCAAGGCCAGGCAAGCTCTTTTACAGTTCATCCAGAGTGGAGCACCAGACCCAGCCACTTCCAGCTGGACCTGTCCCTAAAGTTCCTCCCCTTCGCTCCTCTTCCCACCTTTCCTGTTCTCTCCACACCCCTTCCCTTCTTCCCTCTCCACACCCCACATACCTTCCCTCCTCCTCCTCCTCTTCCTCCTCCTCTTCTTTCAACTCCTCCCCTTCCTCACCATCCCCTTCCCCCTCCCCCTCTTTCTCTTGCTCTTCCCTCCCCTCTTTTTTCTTCCCCCCCTCCTCCTTTCCTTTTCCTCCTCCTCCTCCTCCTCCTCCTCCTCCTCTTCCTCCTCCTCCTCTTCTTTTTCCTTCTCTTCTTTACTTCTTCAACAGTATCTGTCTGGATATATTGCCCAGGTTGTCTCAGAACTCACTATGTGATCCTATGAGGATCAAATATGTGATCCTCCTGCCTCAGCCTCCCAAGTACTGGGATAACCAATGATTCCCACTACCCTGACGTTGGCCACTCCTTACTACTATGACGAGGGGACCAAGTAGCCACATGCAAACCCTTAAAGCAAAACTTCAGCAGATGGTGACAGTCCCAACCCCATCTGTGCTCAGGCTTTGACTCTCAGGCAGTGGCCACAGATCAGTTGGAAGGACACAGGCTGCCTCCTCTGACAGGACCTGAGCTACCCTTCTCTGCAGTCAGCTGGATGCCCAGCGCCTACACAACACTGGTGCTCACGAGTAGCTAGCCCCAGCCCTAAGGCTTGGCCTTAAGGGAGGGTCAGGGATGCCTCTCTTGTCACAGAGGATAGGACCAGCTCAGTTGAGCCCTGCAAAGCTTCCTTGCATCATGTCACCTTGTGTGGGGACAATGGGAGCCAGGCTGGCCTCACTGTCATCACAGGAGAGGAGCCGGATGGTCAGGACCGTCTGAGTCAGGCCAGAGCTCCTCCTTCACATCACACTCTGGGGCTCTGAGTGCTTATAGTCATGAAGCCACAGGTCCAGGCTGAACAGGTGACCCGGGGTGCCACTGGGGATTGATTGATCAGGTCTTCTTAGATCCTGATGGTTTTACCACAGACTCTCCTCCTTAATCCCCAGGAGGCTCCCACTGCACAGAGAAGGGTGCTCCATCTGGTAGGGACAGCATCCACCTAGGGTTGGAGAGACCGTGATTTTTCTCGAGTGGCCTCACACTCCACAGCAGCTCATCCCTTTGAAGCACAGGCCCAGAGAGCTCAGCAGATTCAAGACCTGTGTAAATATCAACACAATAATTTTAGAACATTTTTTTTCTACCTCAGAAGGAAACCTCAAGTCTTCCCCCACTGGCCCAGCCCCCTTCTCCATGCCCCCAACCCCCACAATCCTGGCAACCAGGAACCTGCTGTCTCTAGAGATCTATTTTTGGAATTTCATCTAAAAACATCATATAATTCTCAGAGGCTCCTCTCACGTACAGCAGTGTCTGTAAGTCTGTCGGCATTGCTGCCTGTCCAGTGCTTGGCTCCATAGCCACTCACTATCTCACTCCATGGACAGAGCTCATTCTCCTCCCTTGGCAGCGACTTTTGGTCTTTCTTCTCCTAGCTACTGTGGTTTATGCTTCCATGGAACCAAGTTTTCTTTTCTCATGTTAGTCCCATGAGTGGACTTCTGGGATTGGTGGCCATTGTGTGACTGGTGGGGAGATACCAGACTGTTTCCCAAAGGGTCTTTTTATTTTGTTTTCTGGAGGCTGAACTCATGCCCACAGAGGCCAAGGGCTCCTCCGCTGAGCCAGAGCCCTGCCTTTCCAAGTTCCACTTAGAGATTAAGTAGCTCAGGCTGGCTTCAGACTCACAATCCTCCTGCCTCAGCCTCTGGAGTGCCGTGGTGACAGGTGTGTGCCTCCATGCCTGGTTTGAATTAATCTTTATATTGTGTTTCTGTGTTTTGAGACAGGGTCTCCTATGTCATAGCAGGCTTCAATAGCAAGGGTAACTGGAGACTGTGGATCCCAATCTCTAGATTGCTGATGTCGCCACACCAGAGCGTGCAGCGTTTGGGATTGAACTCAGGGCTCTGTGCATGCTGGGCGAGCAAGAATGACCTTGCCCATAGGCCTCAACACCCAAGGATCTCTTAAATTGACACTTCTTAAAGCCATTACACTGGAAATTTAGCCTGAAGGTGAGTGTGGGGGGAGAGTATCCAAATTCCAGCACACAAGGACACCAGTGCCTGCAGAGCTTTAGAGGCACCTCACCAGAGAGACAGGAAGATGTTCTCTCCCTGAAAAGTGCTGGAAGCTGGCTTCACATTTGAGCCTGTATGTCTTTCTTCCACCTTCCCAGCCAGGGCCACCAAACACCACATGCAAATCCTATGCAAATCTCCCCCTCCCGTCGGCCCTCAGCACCCAGAGGAATAGGAAATGTTCTGGGCTGGGTCCTTCCCTTCATTAATTTCTGAGCCTTAGTACATTACTGATGGGTAATTAAGAGTGAGCTATTAATACTACATTTAATATTTAAGTGCAGCGAAGGGGAGAGAAATTTAAGTCGAGAAAATCCTAACCGACAAGATGCTATGCTCCAGAGATGAACTGTTTTATTTTTTTTCCCCCCTGCTCTCCCAAAGCTCCAGACAGTTTGCGTAGAACATATAGATAGAATACATAGGCTTGAGAACTTCATTTAGTGATGGAGTTCTGGGAGGCTTCAAACCCCAGGGAAGCCACTGGGGAGGCAGCCATAACAGAGGAGTTGGAGTAGGTCCTGAGCCCAGCACGGGCCTGCTGTCCCTCACTGATGGAAGTGATGGTGAAGATGCTCTTCTGAGGTGGAGACAAAGGAGGTAGAAACAAGACCACATCTGTCCACACCAGCGGCGGTGGGGATAAGAATACAGTTATCCATACCAGGGGCCATGGTGGTGTGAGCTGCTGGATCCCGGTCTGCTTTGATTTCCTCCTCAGATGGCCTTGATAATCAGGCTTCCCACGTCTTACCCTCTTGATCTCTTGGGAGTTCCCCCTTAAAAACTCATCTTGGGGATTCATATTCGAAAGCCATAAAATGGCCTTGCCCTGGAATAATCTGCATCAGCCAGCTCCTTCTTACATTTGCTCGGAGTGTGTGCCTTTGATGCCTACAGGCCACTGAGATGCCAGCACCTCGTGGCTGCAAGGGACATGAGGCATGGGCCACACCCCAGGGCTGCTGATGGTGTGAGGTGATGCTATTGGCCAATGCAGTAGCCAAGAAGGAATACGTTGTCCCAAGGTCATCAGGAACTCCAGGACTAAATGCACCTGGAGGGCTCTAAGTGTCTTCAGGATTCTGGGCATTTCTAGGGCTCTGTCTGGGCTCCACCCAGGTCAATGGGATTGCTATTGCTAGTGGGCGGCTCTGCTCTAAAAGCTGCATTTTCTGTGATCGGATCAAGTGAAGGACAATGGAGGGAGGTTGGGTGGTGGGCAGGGAAGAGAGCTGAAGGGCGGCCTACTCTCTGCCAGGTGTGAGATGGGTACTTCTACAGAGCCTGAGTAACACAACTCTCATACCCAGGCAGCATGGCGCAAAGGTCGATCTGTTCTGTAGGGGAACGTTCCCAAGGCCACCCAGTACAGTACAGGTGTCATCCCCTTAACTTGTGTTGTGTCTTGCTGTGCTCTGGGGGGGGGGGAGGAGCCAAGTGGGTGATCTTGGGAATCGGAAGGCCTGGGTCTGAATCCCCACTTTTCTGTGTGTTAACTCCAGAAATGCCAATCTCCATCTTATCACACAAGCCCCTCTTCTCAGGAGTGGGAAGCAGGGAAGCAGAGCCAAACCTCTTGACCGAGTTTATAGGGGTTGCTCAACACAGCTTGTCATTGGTAGTTATCTAAAGTCCATTTCATAGATGTAAAAACTGAGGTTCACAGAAGAGAATTAACTCTCAGGTTCTTTTAGCATCACCCCTCCCTGGATGTCACAGGGGAGTTTGGGGTCTTTTATTTGACTGGACCCCAGAGAGTGGCACTGTGCTGTATGGCTAAGAAGACTGAAGAAACTCTTTGGAAGAGGTTGGTAACTCGGGTAAGTGTGGAGTTCCTTGAGGCTGTGTTACCATGGCCACTTCCTGTGTCTCTCGCTGCTTCCTAGCAGACATTTCCCCTCCCAACATACCCACGATAATCAACTGAATTTTCAAAGTAAAAAGAATCCCCCTTTCTCGAGATTATCTATATAGGTAATATAGACACAGCGAAAGAAGAGCAGCCAAGATTCTAGGTATACCAGATGGCACTGGATCTGCTATCTGCTGATGCTGTCTGTCACCCACACAATTTGTAGATAGGGACCTCGCAGAATTTTCTCCAGCAGGAGGAAGCCAGAGGGGATCAGGTCTAAGACCCACACAGCTGCTATGACAGTTCGAACGGGGCAAGGAATAGGATTATTAACGACGTGAACATACATACAGGGAGGTAAAAGTATATGCCGGCAGCTGTGAGGGGCATTCATGCCCCTAATATTGGGAACAGACAGCATGGAGGGGTCTCTGAAGAGAGGAAACAGGATACACGTGACGGAGTGGGGTCTGTTTAAACATAAATACATTTCTGAGGATGAGGGAGATTTCCAAGTCTGCAGACAGGCTTTCTGTGATTCCCAGGTAGGAGACAGGGTAGGGGTGGGGAGCCGTATGTGTGGTGCCAACGCCTCCTTTGATATGGAAGACAGGTCCTGAGATTCTGTTAGCTTGGAGCTTCGCAGACAGCGTCTCAGTAGGTACCTGTCAGTACCTGTGTGAGGGGAGGGGTGGCTGCAGAAGTGTCTTAGGCTTACTATCATTGTGGTGAACACCATGACCAAAGCAACTTAGGGAGAAAGGGTTTGCTTAGCTTACACTTCCACAGCACAGTCCATCACTGAAGGAAGTCAGGGTGGGAACTCAAGCAGGGCAGGAAACTGGAGGCAGGAGCTGATGCAGAGGTCATGGAGGGGCGCTGCTTATGAGCTTGCTCCCCATGACTTGCTCAGCCTGCCTTCTTAGAGAACCCAGGACCACCAGCCCAGGGTTCGCTTCATCCACAGTGGTCTGGGACCTCCCCCATCAATCAATAATTAAGAAAATGCCCTACAGGCTTGCCTACAGACTAATCTTAATGGAGGCATTTTTTGTTTGGTTGGTTTTGTTTTGTGTCTACCCTCTCCTTCCTCTAGAGTTTCTCCCTTTAGCCCTGGCTGTCTTGGAACTCTCTCTGTGGACCAAGCTGACCTTGAACTCACAGAGGTACACTGCCTCTGCCTCCCGAGTGCTGGCTCAGAGGTATTTTTCTTGCTCCAGGCTTCCTCCTCTCAGATCACTTTAGTTTTGTGTCAAGTTGATCTAAAACTGTTCAGCACATGGCCGGAACAGCAGCCATGTCCTGATGTTATATTCTTATGCAACCTATGTAGACACAGTGTGGATAATATCTTCATCTCTTGCCAAGGTTATACGCCTGCTATGATGGCCAGTGTTAGCTGCCAGTTTAACAGAATCTAGAATCGCCTGGGAGGTGGGCCTCTGGGTATGCCTCTAGGGATTATCTCAATTACAATAATTGAGGTGGGAAGATCTACTCGTTGTGCATGCCACCTTTCCCTGACTGGGATCCTGGACTACAGGAATGGAGAGAGGGAGTTGAACAGTCATATTCGTCTCTGTGTGTTTGGAGGGTGGATGCCATGTGACCAGCCAGCCTCCTGTTCTAGCCACCATGCCTTCCCTACAATGATACACTGTATCCCTCTGGACCTGTGAGTTGAAATACATTCTTTCTCTTTTACATTGCCTTTGCCAAGTGTTTTATCTCACTTAGGAGAAAGTATCCATGCTTTCCTGCAGCCTTGGGGGGTCTCACTGATGATCTTGGATAACTGACACAGCTTACACACTTAGGCATTTATGCTCTTTGTGTAGGGTGCTGAGGAAGCCTGCACTCCTCTTTGTCTCCGCTGAGCTCCTAGCAGACAGGTCCTTGGGATTGGGATTGCCAGGCCCATTTTCAAGTCAAGAGACTGGGACAAACCCTGAGAGCTCAGCCTTGTAGGCAGTATTGTCCTGGGCTGGCAGTCCTGGGTTCTATTCAGAAAGCAGGATAAGCAAGCAATGAGGAGCAAGCCAGTAAGCAGCACCCCTCCATGGCCTCTGCATCAGCTCCTGCCTCCAGGTTCCTGCTGTCATTGCTTTGGGGATAAACAGTGATGTGGAAGCATAAGCCAAATAAACCTTTCCCCCCCCTATATTTCTTTGTTCATGGTGATTGATCATCCAAGTATCAATGCATCCATGCATCCAGTCATCCTTCAATCTCTTTTCCTTATTTATCTTTCTCTCTCATCCTCTTACCCATCCTCTACCCAGCCAGGCCCTGCTGAGAGGGCCCTTGTAGCCTGACTCCCCCCACCCCCGCCCCAGTACTCTGCACACTCATCATCCACAGCACAGCAAAGCTGCCTTGGATCCTCAGCCGGGGCCAGAGGCGGCTCCTCTGTATATTTGCTGTCTATAGCACCTGCTCTGAGTGTCCCTTATGGTCCACCATTTCACTAAGTGCCATCTCAGACTTCTGTCTGCGTTTCATAAAACACCCAACCAGCAGCATGTTGGGACAACGAGGCCATAAACAGAAAATTCGATTTATTTACCCAGATAGGAAGGAGGAAACCCTACAGCTGCCCAGATCCGTCGTACTGTAAAGGACCAGCATTCAGAGAGGCTGTCCCTAGGGAGGTTATCTGCAGAGGCCAAGTACCAAGAAGAGGCCCCACGGAGGGGCTGGCAGAACTTGACAGCCTCCCACCGTCTTCCTCCACTTTATCCTGCAGCCCCATGCAAATCACCAGGAGTCTCATTTGCATATGTACCAGCTCATTTCCATATCCCCAGCTCTGGGTGGCAGGGCCCTGGGACTAGCTGACAGCCGCCCCTTTTGTTTGCTCCTGCCATCCAGGGAATTGCTTCTCTGTCCTTCCAATTGCCGGCTGGGAGAGAGAAAGAAAGAAAGAAAGCCAGAGAAAGCAGAGCCAAAGGAGGACACCCTCAGGACAAAGCGACAGTCGCCATCTGGGCAGGAAGGGAGGAAACACCACTGTCTGGAGTCGGACACTAGGGAAGCTAGTGACAGAGGGCCGGGCCGGCTGCAGCGGGATCCCAGAAGTGTCAGCACTGGCTGCAGGCCCAGCCTTGTCACACACTTGGCTCTGGGATCTCTGCAGGTGACTGAGACTTGTGCCTCTGTTTCCCCCCTCTGGGACAGGGCTATTTCTCAGTAGCATCCTGAGCTTGTGGGTGCTGCAGGCCTATTGGTGGCCCTCACCCCCTGCTTCCTTCTTGTGTCTGTTGGGGCCCCTGCTGGGGGTGACACAGCTGTCAAATATAAGCAGGAGGCTTGCCTGCCACTCCCTCCTTTGTGAGATCGGCTTGCATCCATCTAACCCCTGTCTCTGGGCCTCAGTTTCCCCAGGGCGGTAGACTCTACCACCAGAGGCTGGTTCCATTTGCCCTGATTTCACTGTATGGAATGAGCCTAGCACCTGGCCCAGCCCTGATGTCCTTTGTGCCTTGCATCTATGCCCATTTTACAGATGAAGACATGGAGGTCCAAGGACAGTCCTCGGCCCATGCTTTGCTATCCTCTCCTCCCACACACTACTGCTCACTCAGGAGCCCCTGGCACCATTCCTGTTCCAGCAGACCTTCTGTGAGCAAGATGTTGAGGTCTCTTGGGGTGGTCACATTAAAACCTGCACCCTGTTTCTGACAACATGACTTTCTTTGGTCTTTGTCCTGATCAACTCAGAATTCTGTCTTGGCTCTTCAGGACACACCAAAACTCTTTCCTCTTCTAGGTCCTAGATGACAGCATGGTGCAAGAAGAGTGTGTGTGTGTGTGTGTGTGTGTGTGTGTATGGTATGCATATGCATGTATGTGTATATGTGTTTCTGTATGTATATGTATATATTATGAGCATGAGTGCATGTGTATGTGTGTGCATGAGTGCGTGTGCATGTATGTTTAAGTATATATGTGCATGAGTATATACATATATGTATGCATATATATGTGTATGTGTGTGCATGAGTGTATTATAAGTGTGAATGTATGTTTGTATATATATGTGCAGGTCTATATGTGTGAATTATATGAGTATAGATGTGTATATTTGTGTGTATGTATGTTGGTGTGTATAAATGTTTGTATGTATATATGTGTATGTATGTACATAAGTGTATGTGTATACATGGGTTAGTATGTGTTTATGAGTATATGTGTGTATGTATATATGTGTATGTGTGTACATGAGTGTATGTATGTATATGTTTGTGTAGGCATATATATGTGTATATGTGTGTGAGTGTATGTGTATGTATGTATTAGTATGTATGTGTGTGAACATATGTATGTGTATGTATGTATGTGTAAGTTTTGTGTGTGAGTGTATGTAACTATCTGTGTGTATATATGTGTGAATGTATATATATATATATATATATATATATATATATATATATATATATGTAAGTGCATGTATGTATATGTGGAAGTATGTGAGTATATGTGTGTCTGCATGTGTGTATCTGTCTATATTTGTGCATACATGTGTGAAAATATATATGTATGTGGTATATATGTGTGTTGCAAGTGAAGTCCCTTGTCCTATGTGAGCAGCCCTGTGCTGTTCTCTTGCATGAATGCATGTACACGTATCATGTGCACAGATGTTAGCTGGGATGGGCTGGCCTGTTTTTTCTGTACCATGTGTGCTGCATGTGAGATATTCCTGTGCAATAACCCAGGAGACCAGAGACACCTATGAGGTGCATGTGTGTGCCTGCTCTGGACATTTCCTGTCCGTGTTCATGGGATTGAGTCCTACCTTAATCCGTGAGTGAGCATGCTTTGTTCCTCTGAGGGAACATTAGTCCTGGCCCTCTGGAGGTCTCTTTCCTCCTCAACAATGGCTCCAGGCAGGAACCAGAGAGCTCTAGGTGACAGCTAGGTGGCCTGGCTAAGACTTGTGGTTAGTACCAAAACACTCCCTGGGCACATTAGAACCGTGTCCCCTGGGTGACTCTGAGGGCCTGGGCAGGTGCCTGGAGCTCTGGCCTCACCCATGGTCCCCCTCCTCCAAGTGTTTTTCCCCTGTCCTGAGGTCTGGGTTGCAGTTTTAAATTTAGCCTCTTGTAAAGCCTTGCGTGACCTGGCCCCTGGGGGCCATGTAAGGACCTCTCAGAACCTTTCTGGGAGGAGTACGATCTGAGTGATCTGGAAGTGGGGGAGGGGTGGGCGAACGAGTTCTGTATCTTCATTTCTCTTCTGTCTGTCTCAAGCTGCCTCACTCCCTTACCCAGCTGGGAGGCACTTGGGGCTAAGACAAGGCACTTAACCTGGAAGCTGGGACTTGTGGGACCTGGAAGCTAGGATCTGGCTTAGATTGGTTTTGATGTGGCCTTGAGCACAATTTCCCCACTTTCACGATGGGTCTTTCAGTTCAGTCCCTGCTGTCCCTGAGGGTTGCAAAGATTAGCTGGATGCAGGGTGTCTATAATCTGTGGTTAACTTAGGCCTATCTTATATCTCCCAGAAATCCTTGCTCTTAGACTTGGTCTGTTAAGTCTGTCACTGAGGTGTTCAGGAGACCCTTAGAGCCAGCAGGCGCTTAGAAAAATTCAAGCATGACCCCTTCCTGGGCCATCATTTTTGGAATGCAGCCCACCCAAGGTCATGCAGGCTGGGAGGACCAGCTGTTGGCTGCACTCTGAGATGAGGTCGTGGACCTGGGCTGCTATTGGACAAGCCCTGTATATCCTTGTCCAGCCACGGGAGATGAGAGATTAGCACTATCCTAACACATGACCACTGGAGGAGTCTCCCTGCTCCCTGGGGGACCAGACCTGGCTGCCATTGGGCCAGCTAGCTCTGGGGAGGGACGGGAGAACCCGACACCTTCGGACACTTGGTCTTGTCACTCGTGAGGGGGATTTGGTGAGCTGCGGATAGCTTGGTTGGGTACAAGCTGTGCTGGTGCCTTGGAGACAGAGGGCTTGGTACATTGTCTCTAGACTTGGCACAGCGGGAGGACAGAAAGCACAGGGACATTCTGTGGATATCTCCATGTGTGTATAAATAAAGGAGCTCCCAACTCTCCCATTAAAAAAACGGCTGCCAGTCTTCCACAGATCAACACTGACTCTGTGATGTCAGACCTGAACCGGGAATCCCGGTGCCCCATACGTTCTCACACCACCCCCAGCCAAGACCCAAGCCCAGCTCCCAAACGCATCGGGACGCCACTGCATCCCCATTGGATGCCACCGTCGCCTTTTCCACCAAGTGAGCTTGCCAGAGCTCAGGCGGGTCATGTTGGTTCTTGGTAGTTTAACCCACCCTAATCGCTGGTAAGATCTCGGACCCATTCTGTCTTCTTGGACTTGCCTAGGGAAGCCATCTCTGCTCTGGGTCTGGACCTGACCTGTTTGTGCTCCAAATTGCTACACAATCCTCAGTCCTGATTTTGTTCGTGAAATTTTCTAGTCCTCACCGTGGATGACTGAATGAGAGAGCCTGTTGGTCTGGACCCTGTTGCAGAGGCTGAAGGATAGCTAGCATGACCTGAGACCAAGCATCTATCATCCCCACACCCATCCATACATCCGTCAATCATTTCTCCATCAATGCTCCCTGACATGTGACCATCACCCATCCATTCACCCGAACATCTATCAGTGTTTTCATATGTTTGTATATATGTATGTATGTACATACACATGCATGTGTAGTACACATGCATGTACACATACATGTATGCATGTTCAGATGCACATATTCATGTACGTGTGTGTATGCATACATGTATGTACATACATGTATATATGTGTGTACATATGTACGTATGTATCCACTCACCTCTCCACCACGCATCCATCCTTCTGTCCATCTCTCTATCTACCTTCTTTCCATCCATCCATCAGTTCAGTTATCCATCACCATTCTTTCCAACCATCTACGTATTTGTCCACCTCCACCCCCCCCCCCCGTTGCCTCCCCCAGCCTTGAAGCAGGCTGATTCAGACCTTGTTGCCACTAAGCATGGGACCACCTGGGGTGGAACCTTCTGACTTACAAAGCAGGTTCTATTGTCTACACCTGCCACTGCTTTCCTCCAAAACATTATTTATCGATACCTGCTGAGACCCTTGAGACCTTTGGAGACAGCATCCTGCCAATCACCTTCAGCTGGCAAAGGGCATCAAGAACGGAGTGGTGGGGGATGGGCCTCCTCCCTCTATATAAGTTCAGAATCTTAGTAAACTTGAGGGCTTTGATCAGCTATGTTATCTTAGCCTTCCTTCCTTGTTCGCTGTCTAATCTCTTTCAGCCCCAGCCCTCCTTTCAGGAGTACCTGGTTGGAGTGTGGCTGCGGGCGGTCGCACTCACTCCCCCATTCACCCATCCATCAACCTGCTCATTCATCTGCCTGCCATCCATCCGTTCATCCAACCACTCAGCTATTCATCCCCTCATTTAATAATCCATGTACCAGTCCTTCCATTTATCCACCCACCAATTCATCCATCCACCCATCCACACAGTTACCTTTCCACTGATCTACTACTCATCCAGCCACTCATCTACTCATTCCTCTTTCCATTCACCCATCTACCCACCCAGCTGCCAATCATAGATGCACCTGCCCACATCGTCATCACACTGTCCCCTGTCCTGGGGCAGGAGAGAGAAGAAGCTCCTGATGGCCAACCTGGGTATGGATGGGACGCCCCTCCTTTTCTCTGCACCTCCCCTCTCCCTCCCTCCCTCTTCCTTCATGTTTCCCCCACTATCTCTCCCTTCCTCTTCCTCTTCTCTCTCCCCTTTCTCCTAACCCTTCCTTCTTCTTTCCTTTGTTCCCTCTTTCCCGCTCTCTTTCTCTCCTCTCCCTGTCCCCCTTCCTCTCTCCTCCCTCTCCCTTCCTCTCTCTTCCCCTATTCTTTCCTGTGTCTACCTCATTTTTCTCTTCCTTCCTTCCTTCCTTTCTTCCTTCCTTCCTTCCTTTCTTCCTTCCTTTCTTTCTTTCTTTCTTTCTTTCTTTCTTTCTTTCTTTCTTTCTTTCTTTCTTTCTTTCTTTCTTTCCTTTCCCCTCAACCTGGCCACTCCACTCCACCCCTCGTATCTTCTTGGTTTTCCTCTTTCCTTCTCCTTTGTCCTCTGTTTCTCTGATGTCCTCCTCTTCCTCATTTCCATCTTCCTTCTCTTGTTCTTCTTGCTCCTCCTTCTCCCACTCAGCATCAGGTTGAAGAGCTTCCTGAAAAGGCTTGCTCCTGGCTTCTCCCAGGGCCTGTATGGCAACAGTAGCAGCCTTTGGGTCTCAGGAGGGGTCTGCTGCAGCCCCCCTGAGCCAGAGCACCTGTGGCAAGCACCTTGTATGGAGTCAATCCCTGGCCCAGACTGGGATAGTGAAGTGCGTGAGCCTCTCCAAGTTGTCCCAACCCTGAGTTCTCTTTGCTGACCCCTTCACCCAGTAAGATTTTTGTTGAACTTAACAACCATTCTACCTGCCCCCCCACCCCCCCACCCAAGTTTTGTGAGCTGTACAAATGGAACTCATTACTCCGTGGCCCCTACTAGGGAAGACTAAACACACAGGCCTGCCATGGCAGGTCCCAGGCTAGTGACAAGAGCTTCGTCCTTTTAAGCAAATGACGGTGGAAGAGAAACTTTCTGTTGGGGGAGGCAGAGGGAACAGGACACTGACAGAAGAGTGCCATGGCTTTTGGGGAACCTGAGACTTGCACCCCAACCTGCATCTCTTGGGAAGGGGAGTTGGATATGTGAGGCTGGATGTAGCCAAATGAGGAGGATAGAAAGATTTCAGTCAGTGCCTCCTCCATGACGCCCGCCTGCTGCCCTGGCCTCAGTCGTGGCTGAGGTTTTTGTCAGGTCTGAGGCACTGGGAGGCCAGTCAGTCACTTGTCTGTTCTGAGTCTCAGCTTCCTCCTTTGAAAACAGGGGCAATGAAGGCACGAGTTGGAGTTTATGTGCAGATGCCCAGAGTGAGTGGACGTTGGCAGAGCTGGACCTTCCACACTCTACAGTGTGAACGAGAGTTCCCAGGCCCAGCCCCTTTCTGGCCCTGTCTCATGTCTCTTGTTTTTCTCGTGTCCTTGGTTGCTTTGTAGTGGGAGCCCAAGCTGAACCCTAGGGCATCCAAGGTGCTGAGGACCCTTCCTCCCTCCCCAGGCAAGGGTTTAATGCCAAGTGGGGATTAATGACCTTCAGTCCTGGACTCAGACAGGGAAATCGGCCTGGACTTTTTCTGCCTCCTCTAGATCAAAGCGGGAGGCTGGCACTCAGGGAAGTCCTCTCTACTCACAGGCATCTTCAGTCCCCACAAAAGGGACTTGGGTTCCGATGCAGCTCTCCCTTTGCATCTAGGCTCCCTCAAGGATGTCCAGAGTGACCTGGAAGATGCACACAGGGCCTGCTCACTCATTAACCCATTCATTAACTCGAACAACCGTCCACTCACTCACTCACATTCCATCCAAGGGCTCACTCAGTCATTCACTAATTGTGCATTTAGTTGCTCACAAACTCATTCATTGATTCATCCACCCACTCATTCACTCACCCATTCATTCACTCATTCATTAATTCACCCACCCACTCATTCATTCACTCATTTATTAATTCATTCATCCCACTCATTCATTCACCCATTTATTCATTAATTTATCCATACACTCATTCACTCACCCATTCATTTACTCATTAATTAATTCATCTACCCACTCATTCATTCACCTATTCATTCACTCATTCATTCACCCATCCATTCACTCATCCATTCACTCACTCATTCATTAATTCATCCACCCACCCATTCCTTTACTCATTCATCTATTCATTCATTCATTCATCCACCCATTCATTTGCTCAGTTATTTGCTCATCCATTCACTTATTCACCCACTTGTCCATTCACTCAGATATCGATCCACTAGTTTGCTCACACACCCATTTATTCATTTGCCCACTTGGTTGTTCATTCACAGAAGCTGAGCCTGTATGTACCCTGGCCCTAATGTTGAACCTTTTGAGAAAAAAACCCTGCTCCTGGAGCTGGTTTCTTGGGGGTCCATGCCAGGCACCCTGAAAGGTTGTGGCAGGGTTGTGAGCCTGTCAGAGGAGCACTGGCAAAAGGGAGCAGCAAGGATTGGTGCTTGTGTTGGAGGAGGGGAGAAGGCAGCAGGAAGGGGTTGGTGTATTCAAAATCCACGGTGGAAGCACTGGAGGTCATAGCTGGAGCAGTAGCTAGGACCTGGGGCCAGTGGGGGACAGAGAAGGACACTCAGGAGGGAGGGTATTGCCCCTAAGAGGAGGGCTCAGTGTGGAGCAGTGGCTAGGACCTGGGGCCAGTGGGGGACAGAGAAGGACACTCAGGAGGGAGGNTATTGCCCCTAAGAGGAGGGCTCAGTGTGGAGCAGTAGCTAGGACCTGGGGCCAGTGGGGGACAGAGAAGGACACTCAGGAGGGAGGGTATTGACCCTAAGAGGAGGGCTCAGTGTGGCACTGGAGGTAACAGGAGACACAGAGCTGGCAGTGACTGGCACTCCTGGGAGGCATGCTGGCGCAGAGGGCATACCTTGACCTTGGACTCCAAGGGGAAGCCATGGTGGGCAGGAGGCACAGCTATGCAAGGCTCAGTCTCTGAGCTCTCTGCCTCAGAGGCAAAAACTGGTTTTGACAGCAGCCAGGTGCCTCCTGTGTCTGGGTGGCCATGCTCAGAACTTCCATCTTCCCTGATGGCACAGGGTCCCTTCCTGCTCCAGAGTGGGTCTGGGAGCCCAGAAAGGTGTCCAACGTGGTGGGCCATGGAAGCCAATGATAGGAACCAGTGACCTTCTGCCTCTATCCCAGTCTCTGCCTTCACCCAGGCCTGTGTGCCCTTCATATTGCTGATGTCTCTCTCTGGGGAGCCCTCCTCATCTCTCCCACCAGCACCATCAGCTTTGTGAGCACCTACTACGTCCTAGGCGCAGGAAGCTGGCACACAGCTACAGGCAAAAATCCCACACCTGACCTCAGGAATGGCAAAGGAACCATGAGGGGCAACAGGGAGTGGTCCTGGGAGTGTGAGGACCACCGTAGGAAGGCAAGCAAGTTTTTTGGTGGTCGGTAGGATGTCCTACCACCCTGCCTTGGCTTCATCCTTCCCCCCACACTGCTTGTCTCCTCTGTGCTCAGGATACGGGGCGTGACTAGACTGTATTTAAAGTGTTCTGTAAGCACGCTCCTCCCGGATGCATGTCCTGTGGGTACATGGTTTGGCTCAAAGTCCTATTTTGAGCCTGATCCTTGTTGATACGTGATGCTCCAGTTGACACAAGGCCACGGCGATGGGCTATTCCACAGCACGGATATGTCACTACACATTGGGTCATCTTCCCAGTGATGGGCGTGTAGCTGGGTCTTTTTCCCCTTTACCACCCAGGCTGTAGGAACTCCTGGACCAGTTGACACCCCTGGCTTCCCGTGCTTCTAAAGGAGAAGCACCTGCTGACAGGAAGCCAATAACAGCTGCCGAACGACTCCCGCATGGTCCCACGGTGATGGTGGTGACACAGTGCCCAGGTCTGGGTGTCCTTCCTCCCAGGAACGCTCTAGGTTTACAGCTCATCCCCCTTTTTCCCTATGAGAGACACACTATGGCATCACTCTCGTGTCTCAGTCTCTGGCCACTCTGTGAGGAGAGAGCCAGTGTGAGCTCACGGTCCAGTTCCCTCCCTGCCCTGCTATAGGTAGAGTGGCTTCCAGCACATGTCTGAGATGTTCTCAATGTGGTCTGGACTCTGAGCATCCACCCCAGCTGTTTCGTTTGCCAGAAGGATTTCCATACAGCAACCCTATTTCCCCCTTTGCTTTTACAGGCTAGCAGGGGGACACAGCACAGAGACATTCAGTACCTTTTCTGGGGGCCACAGCAAGAATAAACAGAGGCCAGTCTGAAACCAGGCAGTCCCCTGAGCCTATCAGCACCCTGTCTCTGTTGTACACACCAAGTACTCCAGCATCACCAGATCCACAAAGGCTTGGAGGTGACAATCCAATCACAAAGTATGTTAGTGTGCGTATGTGTGTGTGTGTATATATGCGTGTGTGTATATGCATGTGCATGTGTGTCTATGTATATGTGTGTACATGCATGTGTGTGTTGTGTGTATGTGCATGTGAATGTTTGTTGTGTATATGTGTATGTATATGTATGTATGTGCATGTGTGTGCTGTGTGTATGTATATGTGTGTGCATGTTTGTGTATGTGCATGTGTGTGTGGTGTATGCATGTGTATGTTGTATGTATATGTGTATGTATGTGTGCATGTGTGTTATGTGTGCATGTGTGTGTTATGTGTGCATGTGTGTGTTGCGTGTATATGTGCGTGTGTGGGTGTGTGCCTCTGTGTGTGTGTGTGTGTGTGTGTGTGTGTTGGGGCTGAGGCCCAGATAGGAAGCAAGGCATGCCCAGGTCACTCAGTGGGTTGTCTGCAGGCCAAGCCAAGTTCCTTCCATCTGCTGGACTCCTAGAACTCAGTTCCCCAGCAGGGTAAGTGTGGTATGGGTGTCTGTCTCATTTCTCTCTGTTTGGGGTGCAGCCTGGAAGGAGCAGAAGCCAGGAGCAGAGGCTTGTCACTGCTCACAAGGATCTGCTATTCAGGTCACTGGCTGGGGCCACGAGGCAGGGAAGGAGGAGGGTCAGCTGGCTGGACCATAGGGGGGCTGCAAGGCCCCAGGAGCTGTCACTGCTGACTGATGGATAGGGACAGCTTCCAGTCACTGGCCATCCCGCCACGAGCCCTGTGGCCATCTCTGTGGCCGCCCACTCTGGCCTCCAGCCCAGAGCTCTGCTTTGAATGTCCACAAGGCCTTTGTTCCTGATATGGAGCTGGGCCTGAGGGGCTGAGGGGCCCCTTTCAGGGGAAAGAGCTGCCAGCGGTGGCTTTCCCTGCCTGCAACCCCCACTGTGTCCATCTAATTACCTGCGGGCAGGAGGGGCCAGCTGGGACAAGGGATCTTAGGAAAGGGAAATGGGGGCAAATAACCACCAAATTCCACCAAGCAAAGACTAGGGATCATGCCTTTTAAGATTGTGGTAATCAAGGCCCAGAGAGGACAACAGTCTTGAGAGGTCCAGCAAACTAGAGGCAGAGTTTGAGCCAATTCCAAGGCAGCCCAATGGCGCTGTACAGTGAGCACCTGTTGGGCACCTGGCTGATTTGTCTCTGCAGACAGAGCCATTTCTGGTCACTCTGCATCTGACTGTGCCTCCTCAGACAGGCAGGTTCTTTGAGCCTCAATTTCTTTTTTTTCAACAAGCAATATTTACTTATAGAGGACCTCTTGTGCTCTCAGGACCCTGGGGAGATGCATATCAGATACAGTCTCCAACCCCAAAGCACCCGCAGGATCGGATAAGCCAGCAGATAGCATGTGAGGGATGAGCTGTGGTTGGTGGACAGAGGCAGACATAAGCAATGCCACTGTGAATATGGTGCCTAAGAAATGTCTTCAGAGAGCAATGTGGGTCTGGGCAGGGATCTTTGGTGACTGGGATGAGCCAGTGGAAGAGCCAAGGCAGAGGCAGTGGGCAGTGAGGTGTCCAAGCAAGAGATGATGGAGGCTGGTCCCCGCTCCCTCATGCAGGCTGAGCTATGGTTCAGGGATGGTGAGGGCACCCAGTATAGATTTATCCTATGACCTCATCCTTTCCCTCCAAAGGGGTAACAAGGTTGCAAATGGTCGTGACAGTTGGAAGGGTTCAGTTACTTGGTACCCATCTGCTAGAGGTTCATGGACAGAAAGTAGGGCCTGACACAGCCACAGAGGGAAAAAGAGAATCAGAACTTGGTACATTGGAGGCAGGGGACCAGTGTGAGACACTTGAAGGTGAGAGCTGGGTGCTGTCAGGTGTAGAGGTTGAGACAGGAGGATTGCTGTGAGTCTAAGGTCAGGCTGGGCTAAACAGTGAGGGGACTTTCAAATGGAAAATGTTATAATTTACCAAACTTTAAAACAAATGATACAACGTATCAGAACCACCATCCAGCTTGCGTGGGCAAACTTATGGGGCCTGAGTTGTATTGAACACGACTGTTGTTAAAGAAACAGACAAGCTGTGGGCAGGAGACCAACCTCAGGGGGCATGAAGGTACAGCATGACCAGTTTGTCAAATAGTGACCAGGTCACTCCATCCCTTCTTAGTGAACAAGCTACCCAGGGTCTTCTGGGAAATTCCTGACTGACACCTCTGCTGATTTGCTGTGTGGCTTTTGGAAAGTCACATGACCTCTCTGAGCCTTGGTTTTCATCTTCTATGTATCAGCTATCTGTTGAGGACCCTGAGCTGCTCAGGGGGTCAGAGGCTGCGAATGCTTTCTTTCAGTCCTGGGCACACTGGAGAGGACCCAGGGGCCCGGAGGGCCTGGAGGCCTGACCGAGCTTGGTGAGATGGGGGAGGGAAGGAGTCTGCACTGGGCTGAGCCAGCCTCAGCACAGGGTGGCGCCCAGTTTGGCCTGGCCCCACTGCTCTTACCCCCTCTCTCCCTCCTTGCCCTCTGCTGGAGCTGGTCACGGATCCCATTCTTCTGGCAAATGATCTCCATGTGTCTCGGGTTGGGTTTCCCCTCGTCTGGCCCGTCCCCCTTGGGAACCTAGGCCCCCCACGGTCTGACCCCGAGAGGGGCCGGCAGGACGCGCCTGGCATCTGGTTTAGCCATCAGAGCCGGGCTTGTTTCGGTTTTCATGACCCGTGGAGCCCTCAGGAGAGGGAGTGAGCCCGGGATGAACAGGCACAGGAGGTGGGAGGGCGGGAACAGGACACAGCAAACAGATTAATGGGACTGGCAGAGAAAACTCCTGCAAGCCTGCGCAGGGAAGAGCCTCCCTTTCCACATGGGCTGCAGCTGCATGTGCTCGCTCACTCACTTGGCCTTTCTTCTCAGTGTGTGTTCACTAGCCCTGTTCTTCCCACTGGTCTGCCAGCGTCAGCCCTGCACTTTCCCTTGCCTCATGTCCCGGGGGACTTATGGGTGACATGGAACAGTGGGATTGCTTCTGCTCAACCACTGTGCACGCGAGCAGGGCAAGGGGGTGGGGGGTGGGGAATCACTTTGTCACCTGAGCTGCTGGTGCCTCATTCTTGCAAAGGGGACTCTACAGGAATCCTCTACTGGCTTCTCACAACCCTGGTTGTGGCTGTCCCCCCTCCCTCCCCTGAGGCCTAGAAAAGACAGGTTCAGAGAGGTTTGGTTATTAGCTCAAGGCTGCACAGCTGTTACAGGTCACACCCTGGATCCCTGCTCTCCTGATTTCTGTTCTTGAGAAAGGTTGTGTTTGGGAGCAGAGTCCTCTGCCCTTTTGACTGTCCTTTTGAACTGGTGCACTTTTCTAAGTGCTCACTCAGTCCCAGCCTTGCTAGGGGTTTGCCTGTCTGCCGGGCTCCAGATTCCTCGTCTGACCACAAAGAGGATTGTTTTTGTTTTGTTGTTGTTGCTGCTGTCGTCATTGTTGTTGATGTTGTTTTGGGGAGCACATAGGGTGAGAAGATGATCTCCAATTTCTCAGAAGGGCAAACTGAGGTTCAGAAAGGCCAATGACCTCAGGGGAGGCTACAGCCAAGCCAACCCAGGGTAGAATTTGAATACAGGCTTTATCTATGGCCCCATTTCATAGTTCATTGGGCTTATTTCTGTCTCAGTGTGAAGCTGCCCAAGGATGTCTTGGATCTTGTCATCCTCAGATCACATCCACGAGGTGCAGTGTTAGGGGAGGTGGGGCTTGCAGAGGCAGGGGACGCCACAGACTGCCAATCTTCAAGCCTTCTGTCTGTCTCCCAGGAGCGCGATGACTGAATCTCTTCTGTCCAATGGGCACAACCCTGTTCTCCAGGTGGTCTGGAGGGCGAAAACAGGTTGATGGTGAAATCTGCGCTGTGCTTGGAGTAGAGCCTGGCACACACAGGCACCTACCACCATTCTGCTTGTCAGCAGCATGATGTATCGCCGTTTCTGATTAATGGTGGCTTGGCGCGGCACCGGCCAGGCAGCCTTTGGAACAGAAATAGCTTATTGTCCTGGGACCTGGGGAAGAGCAGGGCTGCGGTGCCAGCCTCCGCCTCTCCAAGCCTCGATGTCCCTGTCTGTGGGATGGGTCAGGGTCCGGCCTCATCAGTTGGAGCTCTGCCTGCGAACTGTTCAGGAGCAGATGCCAGCTCGGCTCTGCTCCTGGGTGGGTGGTGGCCAGGATCAGGTTTCTGAGCCTCTATGCCTGCTGGACTGGAGAGGGCCTTGCTGGTCCTCCATCCTTACTGAAAATAGCCTTGCAAATCCCTCTCGTAAAACCCCAGCCTCCCACCCCAGGCCTTCCAGGGACATACCAGAAACTAAAATAGAGTTGAGATCAGCTGTACCCTGACTTCAGTACCCACCTGACTTGGCTGGCTCCTCTCGGGCTCTGCACCAAGTTCTAAAGATGACTGTCAGGTGGGCCTGTCTTCCATCCCGGTTAGGTAGTGGCCTAAGCTGGTTCTGGGGACTCAGGTCAGAAGTCAGAAAGCTCTGGGGGTTTCTGTCACCAGCTTAGATACCCTCACACACACATCTGAGGCAATTTATTCCACTCTGGCCTATGAAACTGGGGGGCTGGACTGAGCTGTTTCTTTGTTATGAAGGCTGGTCAAGTCATGAATTGAATAGATGGATGGACAGATAGGCATATGAATTAAACGGATGGGTGGACAGACAAACAGGTGGGCAGTGTCTGCCCAGCTACATGGAAAACCCTGGGCTTTCTTACCTCTTGACTGGGGCAGAGGCTGAATTGCCTCAGTTTAGCCACACCATGGTACTGTCCAGAGGCTCAGAGCTGTTCCTGCCTCATGACTTCTCTGGGATCCATCTCCACAGCACACCAGGAGCTGCCAAATGACCAGGTGATGGATCAGCCAAGCACCTGTGTGACTGCGCTGGCAAAGCCGTCTGCTTGGTGCGTGTGCTGCACACCTGTCTGTAATTTGGGCCTCTTGTGGTGCTCTGTTCTTGGGAATTCCTGGCCCCTAGATTTCTGTATATATGGTTCCTCCTTCCCTCTCTTCCCTAAGCTCACTCCTCCTCCTCCTCCTCCTCCCCCCTCCCCCTTCCTCTCCCCC
Source organism: Mus pahari (assembly GCF_900095145.1). Lineage (NCBI taxonomy): Eukaryota > Metazoa > Chordata > Mammalia > Rodentia > Muridae > Mus > Mus pahari. The sequence goes on from NC_034612.1 coordinate 1,395,843, forward strand.
TTCTTCCTCCCCTTCGTCTTCCTCCCCCTCCTCCCCCTCCTCCTCCTCCTCTGCTGAGCACCACTGCTTTAGCTGTGGGTGTCCCCAGTTGTCTACCCCAGAACCTTTTAAGTCCTAATGAAATGAACTTGAAGTATGCGTTCCAGGAGGTGATGGTCACATGACTCTCCTCATGCCTCTAAGAAAGCTGGGAATGTTTGCTGAATGAATGTATGACCTAACTGAGCAACCTCAGTTGAGCCTTCTTTGAGTGTAGATTCTGAGCTCTACTGTAGCTCCAGGACTCAGGGAGAGAAGCTCCACGGACATGGGTGAGTCCCTTCATCCCGAACTTCAGGGTCATGTCTGAAACAGGGCCTCTTATGGGATTCTGCAGGCCTAGAAAGGTTGACTCCTCAGGCAGGGCCACAGGCTCTGCTCACAGTGCAGCAGCTGTCTCTAGGCTACATTGCAGGGGCAGGGACAGCCACCTGCTACCCATCCAGCTCACTCAGGGAGGGAACGAAGCACCCTAGGTCCCGAGGTGAGATGGAGAGGTGGAGAAAGGGTCCCAAGTCTGTCCCATGACCCCTTCAAACATACTGAAATCCAGTACAGATTCCCTCAGGGCAAGGGATGATGGGGAATAGCTCAGAAATGTTACTGGCTACACAGTCACCACACACATGGCTTCTTCTCTCTGACCAACTCTTCCCTGTGTGGCAATGATGATCGCTATGTTATCCTCTGACCCCCCAGCCCAGGAGACAACATTCTGAGGAGTAGAGAGGCAACATTCCCCACACTAGGATGATGGAGCCCGAAAACGATGCCTCCTCGCTGTACCTCAGCGTTTAACCCTTCAGGAGATCCCACTGTACAGATGGCTGAGGAAGGGGCGGAGGTGAGAGGGATTCAGGCCTCTCTGCTGTGACCCACAGAGATACATGGTGTCAGGGTTAGCCACAGTCCTCCACTGAGGGTGGGCCACCCTGGGTTCGGGAGGGCTTTCTCTTTCCAAATGGGCGGGTCTTTGTGTCACTTGCACTTAGTCAGCCCAGAAACATTTACTCAGCCCTTTCTTGGGGCTGGGGTTCGGTAATGCAATATGGCTGCAGACAAGAGAGTGCATGTGAAGGGACAAAAGACCCAGGGAGCCTGTGTCTCAGTGTGAAGTCAGGGCGGGGTTTAAACTGAAGCCTGAAGGACTTACAGGAAGTGCAGAGGGCAGAGAAGTCAGCAGACATATTGGGAAAGGCATTCCAGGGCCAGGCATTCCATGAGCCAGGTGACCCGGTTCCTCCCAGTGTGACACCCATCTGTCCTGGGTGAGTCCCACCTACTCTTGATCCCCACTGATGAGTCTTTTTTGGGAGACCTGCCAAAGCTGGAGGATGAGTGACTCCTCTGGGTCCCCACAGTTTCTGCCACCGCCTGACCTACCCAGAAGACCATGAGCTCCCTGGAGCCCAGCCATCCATGGATACTATTGTGACCCTGTCAGTGAGTGATGGATGGAGGTGTGAGCGGGCCTGCTGACCCATCCCATCCTGGTGCCCATGGACCTGCAGGCTGATCCCTCCTGCTCCTCCCAGAAGGTACGGCCGGGACACGGGACCCAATGTCAGCAGGTCCGAGACAGGAAGCTATTGGCTGAGGATGGGGCGGGGCCTCAATCGATGCTTCGCCTCATTGATCCTCAACTGTTTGCAAACCTTTGTGGACGCACGGATGCGTGGGCATGCACACAGGCATCAACCCATAGATACATACGTGCGCTTGGGCTCTGAAGCAGGAGGCGGACAGATCTTTCCCAAGGCTGTGTTAAGTTCGGCGCGGAGCACAACTGCAGCCGCTGATTGATGCTTACTATTTTAGGATGAGGTTTAGGTTTGAATTGGGCCTCTGAAGTCCATGGGACAGGGTGCAAACTCCCGGGAACTGCCAACCTCAGAACTGAAGCCTGGATTACAGAGGTTCTGATCCCTGGAACCAAGACCCATGGAGCAGGGAGGGATAGATCTGTAAATCTGTGAACTGTGAACCCAGAGGGCTTCACGGTGGTTCCGGGGACATCTCATAGCTTCACAGACGCAGAGGTGAGACAAGGCCTGGGAGGGTCAGCTGAACTCTGGGTGTGGAAGCCTGGTTCTGGTCCACTGGATAGGCCTTAGCTGCCTAGTCTCCATAGCGATGCCAGCCACGCTGGGATAATCAGACTCAGGAACCTCGTCTCTGCTCCCATTCTCTGCTGCTGGAACTCAGGCTGATGACATCTGTGAGGACCTGGGCATCTTCAGAGCCCAGCTGGGCAGGACTGTGGTGGCCCTGGGCCGTTATCTGGCGCACAGCAGGTGGAGACTGCACACGGCCAGCGGCTGCCTGGCTTGTATTTTTAACACCCGGCTCTCGGGCGGTGACAAGGTGTCTGCTAAGTGAGGTAATAGGCCATTGAGTGGGTTCCGCTTTGCCGAGGGCCTTCATAAATCACATCTGTCAGGGGCCCGTGTCACGGTCCAGGGCAGTGGCCTCACGGCGGCAATTAGCCAGCCTGTGCTGGGTGGCTGGACGGCAGCCTGCTCCCCAGCCCTGTGGCCTGGCAGGGCTGCAGGGGGCTTGGTTCTCTCCCTTTTCTGTCCCCAGCCACTGCTCTTTGGAGACAGATGGAAGGAGAATTATGTTCCAGACCCCAGGCTCACTACAGAGTCCAGCGCTGGGACAAGGGCTTCTTCTCGGGACCTGTGTCCTCTTGCGCACACCAGGCACACCAATCCTCCTGAGGCAGCACAGGGAAGAACTCAACCTAAGGGTGCAGCCTGTGCCAACCGTGAGACTATGAGGATGGTCACAGGGGACATGTATTTCCATGTACAGTCTGTAAAATCCCCCACACTGCTCTGAGACACACCATCTCTGAGTGGGAGAATGAACTTCTTGGTCTTCTCTCCATTTTACAGGTAGAGAAACTGAGGTGCCATTAGCTTAGAGACACAGATGGTGTGATACTGCGACCTGGGCTTTGGGCAGAGGGAGAGGTCCTACCTGGTTAGCAGCAGCTAGTCCAGTCCCTGTCCCTCCTACATATTGGGCCACAGGTGAGTCCTGGCTCTGGGCACAGTGGGAGGGGCCTGATTGCAGGCCAAGCTACTCATTGCAGTGATGTAAACAGAGAAACTGGGACCAGCAGTGAAACTCTGTGAAGTTGGCATATGCCTCTGCAGTCTCCCAAGCCTGGTATTAGCAGGCTCCATGCACATTTTCACGCTTAGCAACAGACATGGAAAGGAGGCCTAAAGCCCAAAGGTCCCTCAGTGTTCCCTCACCTCAAAAACCTCCCCTGGTCTGACTCACTCAAGTGCACACTCAAGGCAGAACACAAGATATGTGCATACTCTACACTCCCTATGTACGACCCCCCCCACCCCCCCCACCCCCACACAAACACACATACACAGTCTCTATGTGCACCCTTGTATATACACACTACACACACATTCACACAACACAAACATGGAAACATATGGATAGTCTATATGTACACTCACATGCCTTTCACACACACACCTCATATGTACACTCACATGCACACACATACACACTCCATATGTACACTTACATGCCCCCACATACATACTCCATATGTAACTCACATCTACATGCATACATGTTGTGTGTGAATATCCCCCACCACATGCACACACACCTTACATTCTGTATATACACCCTCATACACACACATGCCACAAACATACATTCATGTAGACAACACAAACATGTATACACACATGCACACACATACATACTCTGTACACCCACATATAGACAATAGAACACATGCACACACACCCCACACTTTGTATATACCCTCATACACATACTGGACACACACACATATTGTACACACATACTGTATGTACACCGACACACATGTACACTCTGTATGTATACCCTCATACACACACACACACCACACGCACACATTCATACAGACAACTCACACACATACACACTCAACACCCTCCATTCCATATGTGTAAATTCACATGCACACCCACTGCACATGCTATGAACACATTCAGGCACAGATACACACATGTACATTGTCACATGTACCATTCTTTTCAGCCAGCTGGAAGGAGCTCAGACACAGGCCCACAACATCCTGTCATTCCACATATAGTTCAGAGGCACCTGTCCTGTGCAATCCAGTCAGTGAAGGACCCCTGCCTCTGCAGCATCCGTGTCTCTGAACACCACAGAGCTGCAGTTTCAGGAGAACTCCCCCCCCCATTCAGAGTAGCCACAGAGCTGTAGTTTCAGGGACCCCCCCCCAGAGCAGCCACAGAGCTGCAGTTTTAGGTGACCCCCCCGTCAGACCAGCCACAGAAACGCAGTTTCAAGAGACCCCCCCTCAGATCAACCACAGAGCTGTGGTTTCAGGGGACCCTCTCTCAGAGCAGCCACAGAGCTGCAGTTTCAGGGGACCCCCTTTAGAGCCACTCCTGCTTCCTGTTTTCAATGCCCCTATCTCTACTCCTGGACTTGGGCAGGTGGGGTTCAGACAGCAAGGATGGTGGGTCCTTCCCTGGACTCAGCCTTCCTTAGGATTCCCAGATGGCCATCTTGTGGCTGCCAGAAGCCACTCCCATCCCCTGCCAGCTTGTACAACCTTGATCGAGGCAGGGCACAGGGAGTCCTGGGCAGCGATGCTCTTCAGGGAAGGCCATAGCACCTCTGCTTCAGGAGGCCAGACTGGAGCAGAATGGGGGGGGCATCAGGTGCTTAGAGAGAGAGAGAGTGAAGACTCAATAGACCTTATTCCTGAATAGGTCTACCACGCAAGGACAGAACACCCAAACCCAGCTTCCAGGCTCACACGGGGCCTCCAGGAATCAGGCCTCCTTCCTGCCTGGCCTGCATCCATTGGTGACTGTTCTTACACTGGGGGTGGGGCTGGGCCCTGGAGACCACCATCTGCCTGCCTGTTGGCTGTCTCTGTTCCCTGGGGTCACCAGAGGCTGGGATCGATGCGGGCCCAGCTGCCCAGCACCTCCTTATTACCAGCAGGCCTGGCCTAGCCCTAATTGCTTACACTGAGGCGTCTGCGAGGGTCCAGGTGGCAGAGCCCAGGCTGCCTCTGGCTCCCCTAAGGCATGGCCTGGCTGGGGACAGGGGAATGGGGAAGAAAGGCAGTGCCGGGCGGGGCATCTGTGAGTCCCAATTAAGGCCCGAGTGGCATAGTCTGAGAGCCCCTAATTTGGTTTGGGACAATGAGCTGGGGAAATTGGCTCTAGTCTGAGTAGGCTGAAGCCCCATCTGTCCAGCCTGGGAAGTACTTCTATAGTCCCAGTGCTGGGCATGGGGGAGGTAGGGAGCACAAACTGGTCCCTCTGTGGGCTACCGGGTGCTACGGTGTACCAGCAGTCCCCCTCAGTGCCACCAGCAGAGCCTGGGTTTGGGGAAGGGTAACATTTCTACCCCCATTCTGCAGATGGGTAAACTGAGGTCCACAAAGGCAATGAAGCTGTTTACCTGGGAGATTTTTCATAGCCTGCTGCCCTTCAGCTGAAGGTTTCTTTGGTTTGGATGTTGAGGGTTACTGTGGAAACCGGCTGATCCAGTAATTCAAGTTTCCAGTTACCAGTGAATAAAATTGTGTGAATATGTCCCATACAGAATATGGGATAAGCTTATGCTAAGGTGGTTTATTCAGGGTTTTATCCATGGATACTTGTGAAGTAGCTTGGAGGGCTGCAGTAGAGAAAAATGGAGTATGGAGCCAGTCAGTCTTGGATTAAATCTGGTCCTTTCAGATGTCTTATGGACAACAGAAACCTGTTCCTTCCACAGAGGTCACAACTAAATCACTGTGGGCCTTAAAATGATGTGACCTGGCAGAGGACACTGAAGTCAAGAACCCTGAGATAGGGAGGGGACTGGGGGCAGCCTGAGTGGCCCACATCCCTGAAGAGGCCTTCAGAGGGGGTGGGATCTCTGTGCAGAAGAGCTATGCTAAATAGGGCTTGCAGTGAGTACTTCTGGGAGCTGGGTACAACAGCCTGTTAACCTGTTAAACTTCTGAGGCTACATACACACACACACACATACACATACACACACATATACATTATATACATTATATACATATACACACATATACATCATGTATATAAACATACACTTGTATATACACCATATACATATACACACACATACACAAACACATACATATATACATCATATACACATACACACATACACTTAAACATACACCATATACATATAAATACACATACATATCATATACACATACACACACATACACATACACTTATACATATACCATATACATACACATACTCATACACTTATACATATATACATGCACATACTCATACACTTATACATACACCATATACATGTACATACACATATATATCATATACACATATACACATATACATATACACTTATACATACACCATATACATGTACATATACCATATACACATACATACTCCATATACACATACATACACATACACATACACATACACATACATATATATGGGGAGATGTTCACTCCAGTGTCACCCAAGGGCAGAAGAGATCAGAGGGGCCTGGAAGCAAGGCTCCATTAACCCAGTGCTTGCCCAGTGTGCGAAGCCCAAGTATAATTTTCAACACTGTTCAGAGCCTGGGTGTGGTGGCTCAAGTTTGTAACTCCAGTATCGCGGATCAGAAGTTCAAGGTCATTCTTAGCTGCCTGTGAGTTACTGGTGAGCCTAGGCTACAAAGAGGGAAACAGAGAGAGGGAGGGAGCGAGAGGGAGAAGGAGGGAAGGAGGAAGAAAAAGGGGGAGAGAAGAAGAGACAAAGGGAAGAGACAGAAACAGAAACGGAGAGAGGGAGAGAAACAGAGAGAGGCAGAGAAAGAGGGGGGAGAGGGAAGAGGAAAGGGGGAGACAGAGCGGAGAGAGAGGAGGGAGAGAGGAAGAGAGACAGAGAAAGTGGGGAGAGGGAGGGAGAGATCACATGGCCAGACTTAATCAGAATGTGGCAAGCAGCCAGGGTTGCCCCTAAACCTTCTTGTCTGTCAGAATTAACTGCCTTCATCCTCCTAGAGGAGACGCCCGTGACCTGTGCTCTTCTCTAGCCCCCCCCACACACACTAAGGACCAAGTGCTCACCCCATGAGTAACTGGGGGTCACCCCACACCACCTCTGAACCACAGCAGCAAAGAATGGGCTTCTGATTGCCCCCTCCTCCCAGCTCACTCCAGAACTCTGCAACTCTCTGCTCGTGTGTGTGTGTGTGTGTGTGTGTGTGTGTAAGTGTGTACATGTGTATGGAGGCCAGAGCTTGACTCTGGGAGTCTTCCTCAATGGCTTGCCACCTTCCTTTTGAGACATTATCTCTCAGTGAACCCAAGACATAGCTTAGGAAAGCAGTCCAGAGGGTCCCATGATCCTCTCTCCCAGTCTCCATGCCAACCTCAGCAACTTGGGTTCCAGGTGTGTGCTGTAGCTCCGCCTTTCATTTGGGTGCTGGGGATAAAACTCAGGCCCCCACATTGTACAGCAAGCATTTTACCCACATAAAATGATGGTGATGTTTTAGCCCTCTGAACTGTTGGTGGTTTGTTTCAGTAGCCATGGGGCTCTGGCTTGGGCTGGGTGCTCCAGTATTCCATTTGTAAGATGGGTGACCCTTGTCTTCCTGGGATTGTTGGAACAGATACATGGCTGTCATAAACCCTCACTAGGCTTGGAGGCCCCGCCTCCTTCATTGCTTGATTCCCAATAGATACATTGTTCCTGTGTCACATGACTCCCAATAGATACACTGTTTCTGTGTCACACAGGAGCCTAGGTCCAGTTTGCCTCGCTGTCTTTCCTGGGGAGCTAGCTCCTCCATGCCCAGGGGACTCAGTCACCAGAGTCTGGACAGAGCTCCCAATTCTGTCACCCTCCTCCAAATGGACAAGGCAGCTCCCCCTGGTGCTCTAGAAGCCCATTCTTAGCTGCTGTGACTTGCAGGTGTGTAGTTAGTGAGTGTTAGTGAGCCTGATAAAACCCTAACTAAGACAGTACCCTTCTGGGGTGCTGCTATAGGGCCCATAGGCAGGGGCACAGGCAATGAATGCCAGCAGACATAGCTTTCTTTGCTGCAGTGTGCTTCCATTTCAGTACCCGTGTCTGGTAGGATAAACTCAGGGGTGCTCTGCATGTGAACAGACACCTTGACCAAGGCAACTCTTAGGAGAACAACATTTAATTGGGACTGGCTTACAGGTTCAGAGGTTCAGTCTATTATCATTAAGGTGGGAACATGGCACCATCCAGGCAGGCATGGGTCTGGAAGATCTGAGAGTTCTACATCTTCATTTGAAGGCTGCTAGGAGAAGACTGGCTTCCAGGCAGCTAGGATGAGGGTCTTAATGCCCACACTCACAGTGACACACCCACCCTAACAAGGCCACACCCACTCCAACAAGGCCACACCCACTCCAACAGGGCCACACCTCCTCCAACAAGGCCACACCTCTCCTAACAAGGCCACACCTCCTCCAACAAGGCCACACCTCCTCCAACAAGGCCACACCTCCTCTAACAAGGCCACACCTCTCCCAACAAGGCCACACCTCCTCCAACAAGGCCACACATTGCAATAGTGCCTTCTGGGCCAAGAAGCCCTGGGTTGCCCATGGTTTCCTGATGCGATCCTCCTGCTCCTGCTGATGGCTATCTCCCTGTCACTGACAGCCTGGAGGATCTAAAGGGTTTCAAACCTGCCCAGACACAGGAACAGGATAACGCGGATCCCCACAGTAGACTGGCATAGGATCTGTGCCCAAGATGTCGGGGATGAGGGTGCTGCCTGCCGTGTGGCTGCTTACTGCTTTCTCCGGATCTATGTCACTTTCTAAGATGCTGTGGACAGTCAGTACAAATTTATTGATAAGTCAGGGGATGATTCGTGCTTAGAAACATGGCAACGGCTTTTGGTGTGTACATGTGGTTGCAAAAATTACCCACATCACCCCATTCTTTCCTGTGTACACATAATTAAAGAAAGAGTTAAAAGTTAAAACGAAGAGGTTGGTGAGGTCTGGAGTTGCTGACCTCAGGTGATTTTCTTTCTGGCTCTTCAGTCATTGGTCTTTTATAACATTTATTCAATAAATAGATTGTGTTTGAAATAAATAAGGAAATGATGCAGGGTTTATTTAGGAGCCCGTGACATTGTGTGGGGGACAGCGACCTTAAGACCCTGCAAGCCCTTGTGGTGCCCACTCCTCTACTGTGAACTTGCAAACACCCAGCTCTCAGCAGCCTCACTGGGCACACATGGTTTGGATTCTGAGGGGCCACACAAAGCCCCCCAAAATCTGGCTATGGATGGCATTCTGACAGCCACAGCAAAGCTGTAGAACCAAGGTGTAAACCTGGGATTTTAGACCCATGAGCAAGCAAAAAATAGGCTCCGCTTTTTCAGTGATGTTCCCTCCTCCTCCATCCCATGGTGATGGAGTACCTTCCTGACCACAGTCTGCCAAATACCCTCCAACAGCAGAAGTAGGAACAAAGACCCCTGAAGTCTCCGAGGGTCCTCCATGACCCGTAGGACACAAATGACCATATAGAGAAGGGTTCAGCTGTCCATGATGTTTACTGTGCACACAATGAGAAGACATCCTGGGGGTGGTCCTAAACCTGATGAACAAACAGAGCTAGTTGCCTCTTAAAGCAATTTCAACCAGGAAACAAGAAGAGGGCAGGGAGTAGCTGTGTGTGTTGGGGACAGAGGACACTGGTCGTGCCTCGGTCCTACACAGTGTAAAGGTCTTTCCATCATTCATAGGTAAAGCCTACTGATCTCAACAGGGCTGCCTTCTTTCCTCTCTGTTTCTTCCACCTTGACACTCGATGTTCAGAGACTGCTCTCAGACGCGTGTCTGAACATGCTGCAAGTATGTACTGCTTCAGAGCCTGCCCAGCAAACTCCCAGGCCCATTTGGAGGACACATTGAAGACAAGGTCCCAGGAAGCCCGCCATCCCCCCCTGCCGCCTCACCTTGTCCATATTGTAACCATGTTTCTGGATGAACCCTCACATGATGTGAGAGGCTGGGGTGACACCCTTGTGGAAAGTTGGGTTGCACCCAAGAAGCAAAGCCCCTCCCAAGCATCTGTGGTCAGGACACCTGCTCATCTAGTCTCTGGAATCTTTTAGCGGATTCTGGAATTCGAGGAACAGATTCAGTTCCTGACTCAAATGCATGTTTGGGACAATGCCCCCTCTGCTCAGTGTTTTGGAGAACCCATTTGTCTTTGAGACGTGTGTGATCACTTTCCACACAGGCTCCAGATACCTGGATCCTTTTCCTTGTATTGATGATTGATCAATGTTTGATGACTGATGATTATTTGCTGGCCTCAGACTCCAAGTTGTCCTGGTTTGGTGCCACCATGCCTGGCTACCAATGTGCTTTCTGTGTGCTCTAGGAGTGATGCGCGCTATGGCCCTCCTGTACATGGTGGCTTCTTCATTCTCTATCACTACCTGATACCATAGGAAACCTTGGGTGATGGTCAAAGACAAGGGACTCTGTGACATTCACCCAGCAAGCCAGGCCCCAAGTGAAGCTAGGAGGCCATGTCTGGAGCCCCAGGGAACCTCTTAGCAGAAGGGAGTTTCCTGTCCCCTGGAGGAAGAAAACATTCTCTGTCGATACTGGGGAATGAACTGGGAATGACACCCATACTGGACCAGTGCTCCTTGGGTGAGCTACACCCTCAGCTTTCTCATTTTGCTCCATGGCAATGTTCTGCTAAGCGATCTGAGGACCTCAGAAGAGTCAGATAGGAAGGCTGGGGGCACATGGTGCTTCTCTCTTCTGGGGCAAGAAAGGGTACGTGGCAGGCGGTTTTCCTTACAAGTTTCAGTACCTGTACCTCTAGATTAGTCGCCTCTTCGTGCTAGGCCCAGAATACCCCATCACAAGCATCAGATATATTAAAGCTGAAATGAGTCCTGTTCTTGTGAGAGAGGGCATGTTGAACATTCCCAAGAACCTGGCTAGGCTGGGAAAACAGGGATACAGGACCTCACAGAGGCAGAGAAGTGAGTCACTGCACACTGGTCATTGGTATGGTGTCAGCTTGCATGGTCTCCATCCACATCATCCCCTGACCAGCCCCTGGAACAGGAGGCAGATGTACCCTCCCACAGGTTCCCAGAATGAAGGAGTGATTGGCAATCCTCATCCATACCCTGTCAGAGTGCTGGATACATTTTAGCCTCGACTACACACAAGATCAGAGCTAGATACATTCTAGCCTCATCTACACATGATCAGAGCTAGACACATTCTAGCCTCATCTACACAGGATCAGAGCACTAGATATATCCTAGAGTTCTGGAGTAAGGAGGCCTGGGTCAGAGGCAGCCTCCTCCTTCTTCTCCAACCAAGAGGGCTCAACTGACCCCTAAGAGGAGCCCCGCCCAGCCTGTGCTTCTGACTCTGTGAGCAGTTACTGAAAGACTTGCTTAAACGCTCTTGTTCACTCAGTGGCCAGCTAACCTGGGCCCTGGTGCATAACAGGGCTCTATGTTTTGTCTCCAGGGGTCTCACAGCCTCGAGCCTTGCACAGCAGTGGCTGTGGTCTATCTTTGTTACATTGTATAAGGTCAGATGCATAATAACTACTCAGTCTCCTAGCTCCCTTTGCATGCTGGGTAGGAAAACAAACGTAAATGTCTTGATATAATGCAATGATACATCCTTACCTCTTGCTTGGTCATCTTGGAGTTGGGAGTGCAGGGCTTCTCAAAGAATCACTAAGGAGTCTAGGAACCTCGGGACCAAAGATCATTTCTATAAATTAAGTTGGTAGATAGTTGACAAGAGTAGACATAGGTGTCTGAGCATGTGCACATACATACATACATACATACATACATACATACATACCTGTGTATGTATGTGTATGTGTGTGTGTATGTGCATATATATATATATATATATATATATATATATATATATGTGTGTATATATCTGTGTGTATGTGTGCAAGTACATGTGTATGTCTGTGTGTATGTGTGTGTATTACATATTTAAACTGATAGCACAGTATGTCCCTTTTTGTTCCCTGATGGCCAGCCCCATCAGGACAAGGACCTTCCCTTTGTCCATGACCCCAGCTCACTGTGCAGGTGTGATGGGTTCATTCTCTAGTTTCCCACAGCCAGAAAGCCAGGGATACCATGGCCCAACAGCTGGGAGTTGGGAGACCCAGAAAGGCAGAGAGTGCCAGCCCAAACCCCTGGCCCAAGGTGGGAGACCAGGAGGGGCTGTTTGCCTATTTATCTTTGCTCCTTTTGTGGGCTGGACGGTTCTGGCAGGAGCTGGGATGAGGTCATTTACACATAGGGAGACAGATGCCACTCTCCAGTCCTTGTGGCAGGTGCCCTGCTGGGGATGCCTCATAGAACAGGATCCTGGGACAGACAGGCAATTACGATGGTTGATTTCATAATTCAACAGCCACCTATTTTTTGCTTATAATGAATTGCAATTCAAAACACTGATAGGAAGTTTCTTATTAAGATTTCAGACTGGTTCCTTTAAAGATACAGGGAGCATAAACTCAAGTCACATGAAGCCATATAGGGCCACAGGGAGAATGGACGGCTCCTGGAGAAGCATGCTCTCCCTTTGCCCGGGCTCAAGGCATTTATGGTCTTCAGGCCTCACCTGCCTCAGGAGGGGGGCATGTGTGCCTTTCTCATCCATCTTCTGACATTCAGTAGATTCCTGCTGTGTGTTCGATGCTGAGCCTGGACCCTGGTACACAGCAATGGGCCAGAAAAGGCCTTGCCCTACGGATCTCCTGATGGAGCAGAGGAACGGAGTCAGGAGATGACTGTGGGCTGTGACACATGTCCCACGGACCCTAAGGTTGTGCTGGAGAAAACTGCAGACAGGGACTTAGGGGAAGGAGGTAGGCAGTGTGGATAACACCGGACCCCCAAGAAGATGAGCTCATGCTGGGCCCTGGAGAAGAAGGGAGAGTAGACAGACAGCCAGGACAGAACAAGGCTGCCCCCCTGGGAAGGGCTGAAGGGGAATATAGGAGGGGCTTGAGAAGTGCCACAGCCCTCAGCTTTATTCTGGGCACAGGGAGGTAGTTTTGTCTAAATTTGGTTTTCAGCAGAAATTTATCTGCTCCTTCCTTTAAAAAGGGCCAGAGTGGTGGACAGATGCTTTGGGAAGGTGAAGGCAACAGTGGCCTTGCTTGAGGCTGTTGAAACTGGGAGCTGAGCAGTGGTCAGCTTGAGAAGTGAAGTTGTACCGAAGCAAGGGGTACCAAGGCAGGGCTGGGAACACTTATGGAATGCCTACTGTATACACACCCAGTTGGAGGGCAGCTACGAGGGAAGAGTGGCCTCATGAGACAGTCTAGAGCTTTAATTCTTTCCTGTAAGTGCCCGTAAGGACAAAGGTTGGTTTCTGTGGTTGTAGATGATTAGTAGGGATGGGGGCAGGAGATGGGGCAGGAGATCCAATCATCCCTCTTTGTGGGATAGCATGGAAGGATGCATCTAAGACTGTGTGCCTACTATGTGCTTGCTGTAGCCAGCAGTCACACTGTATCTCAGCTGACCTCCTGGCTACCCTGTTTCAGATGGGGAAAGGTCATCAGGACAGGAGAGTCTGAGGCATGACAGGCTGGGGAGACAGCAGAAGGGGCATTTGAACGGGGTCTGCAGAACTCCAGGTTGGGACTGTGATGTTGATCTGTATCCTTAGCCATCTTTTCAGATGAGGATAATGCTGGTAAGCAGGAGTCTGAGGCTTGCCTGGAGTGCTCAGGGAGTGTTCAGGGTTGCATAGTGTTTCTGGGCCCCATGGTACTGTAGCAGATAATTGTATCATTGTATCTTAGTCCAGTACCAGCTGGGGTGAGGTCATTTGTCAGCTCCCATTTACTCTGAGGACAGTTTCTAAGCTCCCTGCCTGTGCTATGTATGGTAGGGGACCTGGTGATCCTTGGGACCAGTTCTGTTCTATCTCCCATTGAGGTGAGGGAGGGTTTTTTTTTTCCCCCTCTGTGTATTAGAAAGTTCCTGGCTGGGGTCCCTGCAACAAGTCACATAGTGGATTTATTTAACACCTTCTGTGCACAGCATGAATCCAAAAGTCAGGGTACCTACTCCTGCAATCTAGGGCTCAATGATCTAAGGGTCCACCAGAGGAGTCATGGCTGGCCCCAGGCCTGGGACTCACTGGAACTTGGCCTGCCTGGCAGGTTTTCTTGTGGCCTCAGGGCTGAGGGTCTTTTGTTGTTGGGTGTACACACCTCATCCACGGATGGTCTGTTTGCTTCAGGGGGTGAGGGAAAGAGGAAGGCAAGTGACCTTAGGGCCTCATCTCTGTTACCTGGGAGCCACACATCCTGAACCCCATGTCAAAGAGGTGGCATTTGACAGGGAAACTGCCTCTGAGACACATTTGTGTGGGTTCCTAGGGTCCCCACAGTGGGTGACCTGGTGACCCAAAGCCAGGATTCCCTTAGATACACTCCAGCCAGGGCCATTCCTCTCCTCTGCCCCTCAGCTCTCTCCCTCTGGCTTTGCAAGGCTTCCTACTTTCTGTCAGGTATGCTGGACTCAAAGACAGAAGGAATGCAGGAATCTGCTGTAACTGCAGTAATAACCCAGCCCTTGCTTGGGGGTGGTGGGGAGACCAAAGGGGACAACCCTAACCAATACCATAAAGATTATATAAATCCAGACAGAAAAGGCCACTGTCTGGGACAACAGCAAGCACTTTGCCCATTCAGTTTCCTCTTCCAGTTCAAACAGGTTCAGAGACCAGATCTCCCCTTGGGTCCCCTGAGCCCAGCATTTCATCTAAGGAATGCGAAAAGACTCCCCCACCTCTTGAAGGTACAAAGATAAAATGGGGTGAAGGCTTGCCTGGCACCTACACCCCCCCCTGGGTATGGGATGCTCCTGGGGTGGTTTGAGCTGTGTAGCCTCAGACAAGTTGCTCACAGTCTCTGAGCCTTAGATTTCTCATTTGTAAAATGAGAATCCACTGGGGGATCCTGCCTTTGAGCATGTCTCCCTCAAACCTGGAACGGGGCTGAAATGGGAGGTGGTAACTTTATAGAAACTAACTATATAGTGATGTTTGGGGTTGGGGGGAAATCACGTGGTTGCTGCATTAGCATCAGACTAGGAGTTGCTGATGGGTAACTTTGGGCATATTTCTTCAAGCTCTGGGTTCATATTCATACCCTGGCAACCCTGGGCATCTTTACTTTACCCCTCTTCCCTCCCTGATTCCATTTGTCCTGGTCCTATTTGAACCGGTTGGCATCTGCTTTCCTACCACAGGGCCTTTGCTCCAACAGTTTTTGTTTGTTTGTTTGTTTTGTTTTGTTTTGTTTTGTTTTTCAAGACAGGGTTTTTCTGTGTAGCCCTGGCTGTCCTGGAACTCACTCTGTAGACCAGGCTGGCCTCGAACTCAGAAATCCGCCTGCCTCTGCCTCCCAAGTGCTGGGATGCTTGTGCCACCACGCCCGGCGCTCCAGCAGTCCTTATTGCCTGGCAGCCTCCCACAGTTCTCCTGAATGGATGCTTCCAGATTCTCCACCAGTGCCCTGCAGAGATTCCTCTACATGCCCAGTCTGAAGCTCATTCCTCAGTCCCTGTTTGGTTCTGCATGTGACAGTGGAGGCTGGTGGTATTGCCTCAGCGGCTAAGCAAACAGCCCAGATGCCTTAGACTGTACCGAACTATCCGGGTGTGTCACTGGGATCCATTGCGGAAGAGGAAGTCAGTTCCTTGTGCGGCCCATGAGGCCGTTCATCCCCGGGACGCCTGCTTCTTGGGTCTTGTATGTCTGTCTACAGGGGAATCTGTGTTCTCAGCTCCCTTGGGCTGCTTTTATTTCCATTTTCCCAAGGAAACCAAGGGCTTGTAGAGATTGAGTCCCCGTTTAGCCTAAACTCCTGTTCCAGAGGGATCCCGGTCTGCCCTGCCCCAGCACAGACCTGGGTGCCTCATAGCCCAGGTACCTGGACTCACTGCCACCCAGGAGGCAGAATCAGTCTTTGTTCCTCTCAGGGTGTTGTGGAAAACGACACTGGCTGGGGCCTCCTGCCTCCATTTCTGCCGCCACTTGCCCCAACGACCGCCATGGGCGCACAGTTAATTAGCAAGTCCTGGAAAGTTCATCAATAATAGAACTGGTGGCAGCGGCTGATGGCCGGCACACGGCGGACAGAGAGGCCCCCCGTAAATCAGTTTGACGGGCACTGACCAAGAAAGAGCTTCCCACAGTCCGCAGGCTGGGAAGCGCGGAGGCAGGCTGATGGGGCCTGTCCCACCTCTGTCCCTCACTGCTCCAGCCTGATATCTCTTCCTCCTGTCACCCGGCTCTCAGGTATCAGGAAAGCACACTCCTTCCCCACGCCACACTCAGGGAAGTGTCTGGGATCTTACAGAAAGGTTTTGCTATTTGGCTTTCTTTCCCCCAACTGGAAATAAACTGAGACAATTGAGAAGAAGGGGATCTCAGTTGAGAAAATGCCTCCATCAGATTCACCCGTGGACATGGCTACGGTGTATTTTCCATTATTCTATTAGTATTGATTTACTGTTATTGTTGTGTGTGGTGCGTATATGTGCTGGACTTATGTGTAGAGTTCAGTGTGTGGGGTTGGCTCCCCTCTTCCATTTTTACATGTGATGCTGGCTGACCTTTGTCAAACTGACGAAAAAGGAGACATAACCTGGGATCAGAGGATCTCAAACGAGGAGTTGCCTCCATCAGATTGGCTCGTGGGCAACTCTACGGGGAAGTTGTATTTATTAATGACTGCATCTGGAAGATCCAGTTCAGTGTGGGTGGGGCCACCCCTGGGCAGGTGGTCCTGGATGATAGATGAAACAGGCTGAGCAAGCCATGGGGAGCAAGCCAGTAAGCAGCACCCCTCCATGGGCTCCCCATCAGCTCCTGCCTCCAGGTTCCTGCCTTGGGTTCCTAATCTGACTTTCCTTAATGATGGGTTGTGGCATGGAAGTGTAAGCTGAAATAGACCCATCTGTCCCTAAATTGCTTTTGGTCATGGTGTTTATCATGACAAGAAGCAAACCAGGACAGAAGTCATATCTGTGGTCTTCATGTGACCATCCCATGCCAGCCAAGAATACACACTTACATGCCAACCTCCTCCTCCTCCTCCTCCTCCTCCTCCTCCTCCTTATCTGATCCATACCTCCAGTCAATTATCATCAGGTCAATACCTTCTTCTAGTCAGCTATGCAAACCTGCATCTGCCAGAGGATCCAGCACATGCCAAGGTCCTGGGGTGGGAGGGGGCACAGGTATGCTTGAGCTGAAGGACAGTCTGGGAGATATTCCAGTGTTGTCCCCTAGTTTTCCACAGGGACTCTATCCTATCCAGCCATCTCTCAACCCATCACAGTATCAGCCAGTTTCTCGTGAAATTTACGGGCACACACTCACTCCATCTGGGTCTTCTGGTCTCTGACTTTGGCTAGGGAGTCTCCAATGGAGTGCCTCTAATTCAGCCAGCCATTCCGTGTCCCATTGGTGAGGGCAGGTCTCTGTGGCTATGCCTGGCAACCTTAGCAGACATGTTTGGGGTAAAGGAGGACACCTATAAATCTTAGTAGAAGCCATTCTTGCTCTTGCCTAGAAGCCAGTGTGGACTACAGCAAGAAGCGCTGCCTACTGGAGACCGAGCAGAAGGAACGTGCATTCAGGCGGTTGTCTTCCGAGTCTCCACAACTTGACAGAGAATCCACCCTGCTTCGCTGGCCTCTCACTGACAACAGTATTTCCCACATCCAATGGAAGAACCTTGTATATCTTGGGAAGGATTTCTCACTGGCCTTGGAATGTCTTTGATTTCCCGAGAAACCAGTAGGATCCAGTTACTGTGCTCATTTGGTGAAGGAAAAAGCAAGGTCAGGGAGGGTGACCCACTGGGTGAGGCCAAAAAGTAGAGAGGTTGGAACTGGGTCTCTTGAATACTATAGAAAACAGCCTTTTATTCTTCTTAAAGAGGTCTGTCTGTCTACTCCATCTGTCTATCAATTTGTCCATTCATTCACTTGTAAATGCATCTGTGTGTCAGTCTGTCTTCTCATGTGTGTGTTCATCTATCCACCCACTCACATCTACTTGGATGCTCATTATTCCAACTGTTAACCAGTCCATCCATCAGTTCATCCATCGATCCTCCACTACCTATCAATACTTCCTTCCTTCACCTACCTACCCACCTGCTCACCCACCAACCCATTAATCTACCCATTGGTCACTCTTCCTCTCTTCTATTCCCCTTCCACTCAAGTTCTACCCACCCACCTGCTCATCTATCTATCCATCCATCCATCCATCCACCCATTCATCCATCCATCCACCTGTCCGCCCATCTGTCCACCTATCCACCAATCCATCCATCCATCCATCCACCCATTCATTCACTATCCATCCAGCCCATCCATCCATCCATCTATCCATTCACCCACCCATCCATCCACTCATCGACTTGTCCATCTGTCCATCCATCTATCCACCTATCCATCCACCCATCCACCCCATCCAATCATCCATCCATCCACCATCTGTCCATCCACCATCTGTCCATTTGCCCATCCATCCACTCATCCACCCACCCACCCATCCATCCATCTATCATCCATCTCTATGTCTGTCCACCCACCCACCCATGTATCCATCTGTCCATCCATCCATCCGTCCGTCCATACATCAATCTGTCCATCAATCCATCCATCATCTCACTCATCTACCCATTCGATGATCATTTGCAAAGATCCTGTAGGAGATAGTGGCACACAGTTCCCACAGTAAAGGATGTGTTGACGGTGTTATGGGGAAGCAGAGTGTGTGTCCCTTGACCCTCACAGGGCCAGTAGAGTGGGTCTGTGGATGGGAGCACACAGTCATCGTTGTTGCCATCATCATCATCATCTCCATGTTTCCTTTTCTCTGGGGTTCCACAGGTGGCAGAAAGAGCATCACCACAGGAACCTCCATCTGGAACCTCCCTGTGGGCTCCTCTGGGTGGGCTGCCTCAGCTATCTCAGTCCTGGGGTATGGAATACCAGACACCAGGGCCGAAGTGTGTGTGACAGTGTTCCAGGTGACGCTGAGTAAAGACTCTGGGAAGGGCTGCGGTGAGCACAGGGCAGGTTCAGCGGCTGTAGCTGCACAGGAAACACCTTTGCTGCCACTGCTCAGGCTGGTCTCCACCACAGAACCTCCGTGCCCAGAATAGCTGTGTGCCCTCACTGTGCCCCTGCTGGGCCCGGGCTGCTAGCTTGTGGTCTGAGCTCTGTAGGCTCTGTAGGCTCCTGAGTCTGGAAAATGAAGGGGGCTTTGCACAGGAGAGGAAGTGGCCTGTTCTGCATGACCCTGCCCCCATCTGCAGACTGGGGTATGAGCAGGTTGCTTCCTCTTGGGGGGTTTACAAGTTTCTAAGCACTCCTTTTTCTTGTTGCAGGAGGAGCACCCTTCCTAGGGTGCTTGGAGAACCTCCAAAGCAGGTAGTGTGTGTGTGTGTGTGTGTGTGTGTGTGTGTGTGTGTGTGTGATCGACAGGCTGATTCAAGGTGAGTGTGGGCACATACCAGTTGAGTCTTCAGCTCTAACAAACCTTTGGAACTTAAGTGCTCCCCAGCCCCCACAGTACCTGTAAAAGGCAGAATGATGCTACCCTGGGGTGGACACCAGAGGGCATCCAACCTCTGGAAAGCCAGCCTGCCCAGCTGCTGTGTGATCTTGGGCAGAATGAATACCCTCTCTGGGCCTTTTGGGAGATCTGGGCAGGATGCCAGCACGAATTCTTGCTCTGGGTTGACTCTGAGAGTCCATTGTTGTCTGGGTTGGTGAATTTATCTTGTGAAGATTCCGATTAAGAGTCTGTACGCCTCAGTTCCTGTCTTTCTAGAGTTTTCTCAAGTGTTCACTGAGAGAATTGTTCACGATGCAGTGCAGAATGAGCTGAGGCACGAAGGGGATCCTCTGCTTAGACCTGGCCCTGCAGGGCTCTCGGTATGAACACTGCTTGCTGTCAACTTCCATGAGAAAAAGATGCTGCTGCACTGGTGCAGGCCTTCAGCACTGCTGCGATCACCAGGGTAGAGCCCAGCTCCCCCTCCCCTCCCCCACCCCTAGCCCTCCCTTCCTCCCTCATAGGCATCCTTTCCCTCTGTTGGTCCTTCATGAAGTTATTTGTTCACTCAACAAACACGGTTGGGAGTTTGCAGTTCCACTTCAAACAGAGAAGTCGGTCAACTAAGACTGCTGCTGTGGCATGTCAGCCTGCTTTCAAAGGCTGTGCCACAGCAGCAGGCTCCATGAGCTCCCTTGCCCTCCTTGGACCCCGTTTCCTCCTCTTCTAGCGCAGGGAGATGGGGCTTGTGCGGCATGGGAAGGCTTGCTGCCTTATAAGATGTTTTGGCTATTATTTTGGTGGGGAGGTCAGACCTCGTGTGTAGAGATGGGGACTCTCCCGGGTAGTCTCTGGAGCGGCCCCCTTGGCCCCTGTGAACGGGGAGCTGCAGGGGTGCAGACTCTGAGAAGCAAGCCGTGAAATCTGGGCGCACGCGGAGCCACAGAGCAAGGGCTGGGTGGATGCGGAGGGGCCTTTGATGGGCTTTTGGGCTGCGTAATTAACTGTAACCGAAATATTATTTGATCTTTTATGTGGAAAATCAAATTGTGTTGTGTCAGACGGGCATAAATACACCACGGTTTGCGCTGCTGGGCCCTCCCCGCCGGCGGCTCCCCGCCCCTCCGCCATGGAAACACAATTCTCGCCTTTTAAACTCGCCTTTGTCTGGCCCTGAAAGGCTACATTGTCCAGAGGAAGAGCGGGCAGGGTTGGGGCCCAGAATGGGGCTGCAGAGGGGTCCAGCCCCAGACAGGGCTGCTGGGGCTCAGCCTCTGTAGCGTCTCTCCCTGGTCTGGGCAACCTTGGGCAAAGAGCCTCATTTTTTTCCCCCTGGGTCCTGAGGCCCGAGCCCCCTTCCTCCTTGCAAAAAGCCATTATGGGGGCAGCCCCGGCTCTGAAAGCAGTTCGACATGCTGGCTGCTAGGCTGCTACTTTAACACACGTGATGAAGCTCAGCAGGTGACCTGGGTATTGTAGGTCACTCCTCCCTGGAAGCTAGGGAAGGAGAAGGTAGGGGAAGGGGGAGGGGGGGGGATACAGCCTAGGATCTGGAACAAGGGTGGGCTCAAGTTACATCAGGGTTATTTAGCAGCTTGATGGCCTCTCTGGGCCTCAGTTTCCCCCATATGTAGGGTGAAGGCATCCTTTAACACACAGTAATCTTGCTGCCTCAGCCTCTCTAGGGCTGTACCTTGCCTAGGTTTTAGTGTAACATTTGTAGCGCTGGAGATGGATCCAGAGACCTCAACGGTGTCCCATTCTTGTCCTATGGGGACCTTGCTGGCTCGGCAGAACTGACTTTTTTAGAGTTTTCTGGCCCCTCCTCTGTTTTCTCCTGTATCCAGCCTCAGCACCTCTCTCTATTCCCTGTGGGATGCCCAGGAAGCTCTCAGGATGTAGCTTCTCAGAGGCTGGAACAGCACCAGGCACAGAATGCACAGCCTGGAGGTGGAGCTGCATTTGCACCCAGAGCACTCTGGCTCCAAGACCCAGGCTCTTCTACAACCCCAAGACAGATGTCTCATTCCTCCCCCCCCCCAGCCCCCCACACAGGAAAAACCGGGACCAGGGCTGGAGGAATCTGAGATGGCCTAGTGAAAACACCGTGAATTGGAGCTGGGCCAAACCAAACATCCTGGAATTAAAAAAATAAACATGGGAGAAAAGAGACAGGGAGAGAGAGAGAGAGAGAGGAGAGAGGGAGGGACTGGGGAGGGAGGGAGAGGGCGATTGTCTGAACCTGTAACTCTGACTTCAGTGGTAGAGGGGCCTTCTCTCTGTTGGGGGTACCAGGCTTACAGATCTCAAAGAGACCCTACTCCAGGAAAAACAGAGGCAGGGTGGGGGTGGGGTGGGGGTGGAGGGAACCTTCACAAGCCCCAGAAGGAAACTGAGCCTAGCTCACACCCATATCTGAAAGCTGGATATGGTGGGGTGGGAGCTCCATGTACCTAGTACCTTCCGTGTACACTCAAGGAGGTCTTCAGTGCAGGAAGCTCTCCTGGGCTCTTGTCTGACCCCACAGCACCAAGGTGGGAATCTGGATTTTATGTGTATATGGAATTCTTCTAAAAGTTTTTTTGGGGCGGGAGGGGCTGGAGAGATGTCTCAGCAGTTAAGAGAGAGCGCTTGTAGAAGATGTGTGCCCAGCATCTGTCTGCACGACAGCTCACAACCCTCTGTAATTCCAGTTCCGAGGGACCCGATGCCCTCTTCTGGCCTCTGTAGGCGCCAGGCACGCACATGGTACACACATGTACTTGCAGGCAAAATGCTCATACACACAAGATAAAAATAAATGAACCTAAAAATAACGTTTTAAACTTTTAAGATAAAGGTTCTTTTTTTTGGGGGGGGGCGTTGTCGAGATGGTTCATCTGCCGTCAAGTTTAAGAGAACTCCCAAAAAGTTGTCCCCTGACTTTCACAGGAGACCTGTGAAATGAGTGTTCCTGTGGGTGTGCCCATGTGAAAACACACATACACACTAAATGAATTAAACACATTTTAATATATTACTTGGGCTGGAGAGATGGGTCAGTGGTTAAGAGCACTGGCTGTTCTTCCAGAGGACCAGGGTTTGATTCCCAGCAAGCACCTGGTGTCTCACATCCATCTGTAACTCCAGTTCCAGGGGATCCAGCACTCTCTTCTGACCTCTACGGGTACCAGGCACACAGGTGACACATAGCCATGCATGCATGCCAAACACCAGTCCATGCAACATAGAAATAAAAGCTTTAGGAAAGAACCCTCTGGATTCCAAAGGAAATTGAGTCGTTTCTAAGCCCTAAGAGAACAGGGCTTCTGAGAGGGGATGAGTCAGCTCAGTACAGAGGGAAACTGAGGCACCTGGAGGAAGACTGAGGTTCCTGTGGACCAGGCCCCTCGGGGACACAAGAGCTAAAGCCCACAAGGCTCACAGTGTGACAGGGTGCTGAGTCCCCAGAAAAGCCCAGGGCCACCTGGCAGCTCAAAGTGGGCCCCGGGGCTGCCTGCCATCAGATGATATCCACAGGGTCCCCAGCATTCTCGGATCAGCTTCCCATTGTCCTTGAGAAGCCAGCTCCAGGGGAACAGACACCTGGTGCTAGGGTTTGGGGGCTCTGCAGCAGCACCTGATGGGGGGGGGGAGCTTCCAACACCCACATCTCTGGGGCCCTGCAGGTAGTTCTCCTGGTGTTTCCCAAGGCTTGATCCCTTCTGAGGCGGGGGGGGGGGGGGATACAACATACCTGTGAACTGTCTGGGGCAGGCAGAGGTGAGGCCTCCTGGCCTGCTGCACATGCACAGCTCAGGGGGTCTTAGGGTGCCCCTGGCAACTGGCCTCCTCTCAGACATCTGGGCAAGGTGGTGGTGACAGGGCTCATTGTTAGGCAACTCCTGCATGCTTGTGTGCAGACCTGGGGTGGGGGTGGGGAGACATCAGCTAGAACTCCTGTATGCTTATGTGTAGGCCTGGGGTAGAGAGACCCTAGCGACCTCAGTTGCTCTCTGCTTTTCTTTTGAGGCAAGGTCTCCCTGGACCTGGAGTTCCCGAAATTCAGCCAGACTGGCTAGCACTGAGCTGTAGGGAGCTCCCTGTCTCCACCTTCCCAGTGCCTTCTTTCTACAATAAGGATGTTAACTGAAGGGTGAGCACTTAAAGGTATGGGCGTGTGTGTGGGGGGGGGAACAAGCCAGCACACAAAGCCATGATCCCTAACCCAAAAGCTGTTGCAGAGCATTAATCCAACCCAGAGAGGTGCAAGGACTTGCCCAAGGTCACACAGCAAGTGAACGAGAGAGACAAGACCCAGACAAAGGTTTCTAAACTCCAAGTCTGAGCTTCCTCACCACCCCCAGAGTCGGGTAAGATTTGCAGGACAGAAGTCAGGACAGAAGGCAGAGTCTTCCCGCTGGAGCCCATCCTCAGAAATCCCACGTGTGTGGGTACCATTTACCTTTCGGTTTCCGTGGCAGGCTGAGAAGGCTTCTCCCGGCATGCATTCTGGGGTCAGCATCACAGTCCCCTCTGCTCCCACATGGAGACACACCTCAGCTCCGCCCCTCTGGTGCCTTTCTCTGAGGACCACCACCACAGAGGAGACACTAGAGGTGGTTGGGGGGGGCACTTATCCCTCATCCTCAGAGCCTGGCACCTGTTCTCACAGCCTAAAGAATCTAGTTCAATAGCCCAGCAGGGAGAAAGTATGCAATCCCAGGAGGCAAAGGAACAGAAGCTGGGTCTAGATCTGGGTCTGGGGTCTGGGTCTGAGGTCTGGGGTCTGGGGTCTGGG
>NC_034612.1:1422896-1441003 GCF_900095145.1 Mus pahari
CGCCCCCAACTTCTGGACCAGTGCCCGGCAAACATTAGGTAGTTAATAAACGCTTACTGAGAATTAAAAGGGTTTGCCGAAAAGAGCAGATAGAACCAAAGACACAAAGGTACAAGAAAGGTGTGGAGTCCGTCCAACAGTGCAGAGTCCAAAAGCGGGGGTGGGGGCTTTGGGGGGGGGGGGGAGATGAAGTGGGGCAGCCTGGTTAGGACCTGGCAGAGGGCAGCTGACATTCAGCCAATCAGAGGCCAAGAAGCCTGGAAGCCTAGAAAGAGCCTGTGCCTCGCGGCTTCAGACTCTGCAGCCATAGGCTTGAGCTGAAAGTCAACACCAGTGGATGCTTTGTCCAGCAGGGCCCAGCCAGCAGCTATGGGCGCGGCCAGCACGAGTTGGTCCTGCTGTGGTGACCGTGGGCGGACAGGGTGCCGCCCTGAGCAACCATTTCCCCAGGGTCATAGGAGTCACGAGGGAGAATAATGAGAGAGAGGAATGCGGGTGACATTTTTCTAAGGAGGAGAAATACGGAGTTTGAGTCAAACTGAAAGACTTACTGGGGGTTCAGGGCAAGATGAGGACCCACTTTTGGAGATCAGAATGCCGGGTACCCAGTTAGTTGAGGTGGTTGCTCAGGCCACACTGCATCTGTCTGGCTGTTCCAGCCATCGCCCCTGTTCCTCCACAAGGGAGACCCCCCACATTGATCCTACATCTGAGTGGAATGGGGCTCCCCACCAGCAGGGCGCCTCTGCCCTGGGGGAGGGGATGGTGGACAATTCTCCAGCCCTTTCTATTTTCCCTTGAGAAAGTTGGCCTGTCCCTCTGTCCATCTGTTACACAGTCTTGCTTCTGACCCCTTCCTTAAGCTCTCAGGGCTCAGGGAGCTGAAAGGGACCTTGGGGGTAACTCTGTAGGCAGCGGCTGCCCTGCCCACCAGGTCTTGTGGACCGCAGTCAGCTCTGACCCCGTGGCTGTCAGGCAGGGCTTCGAGGCCAACAGGCAGCCAAGGCTCTGCCTTTAGATCCACCTGACCTCATCCACCGCCAAAGTAACTGCAGTTTCTGAGTCTCTGATTTGTTAGAAGGATCTTCTGCATGTGGAGCCGAAGGAGTACCCTCTGTGGTTCCCATCTCTAAGTAGACACTACCGCTACCGTCTCCTGTCACGTGACACCTGCGCAGCAGGGCTACCTAAGTCTTCCTGCTTTCCTGCAGCCCCAAGGCTCCTCCCCCAACCCTCCATGAGAGGCCTCCAGACTCCTGCCTCCTCCATACGGAGGCTGCTGTCTGCTCTACTCTTATAGTCTCAAAAGCCACCCACACAACCCGCTTTCCCCACTGAAAGAATCCTGGCCCTACCCACCATTCTGCCCCACCACTCCAACCCTCTGTCTATCTCAAGGTTGACCCAGCCCCTCCCCCAACCATAATTCACTCTCTGTTACTGCCCATCTGGCCCATGGCTAGCCCTCTCTCGCCCTGTCCTCAAGACCTCCACATGCAGGTTTACCTTCAATTGACAGATCATTTGAACCTTCTTGCTCTCCATCCCAGTCTGCCTCGCTGACCCCGCCTCCCCACTGCATCGAAACTTTCCCATCTTGTCAGTGTCCCAGCATCCACCGCAGATTTCAGTGTACCTGGAGGCTGGGCTGGTGTTCTCGCCACTTTGACAGGAGGCTGCGCCCTAACCAGGGTATTTCAGTCAGAGTTGTCTGCCATCTTGGAATTGGGAAATTTGAACGATGAGAATCATATTCGTTTTGAGCTATAAGGTGTTAGGATTTGGAGATTTGATTATCTTAGGTCAGGGCCCAAGGAGGACACTGATTTTTTGTTGTTGTTGTTGTTTTTTTTTGTTTTGTTTTGTTTTGTTTTGTTTTTCGAGACAGGGTTTCTCTGTGTAGCCCTGGCTGTCCTGGAACTCACTCTGTAGACCAGGCTGGCCTCGAACTCAGAAATCCGCCTGCTTCTGCTTCCCAAGTGCTGGGATTAAAGGCGTGTGCCACCACTGCCTGGCTCCGTGCCACCTCTAACCCTGTATCTATGGGTGAGAAAACCGAGCTGTAGCCTCGCTTTTTTTTTTTTTTTTTTTTTTAAACTGCGGTATTCCTGGCCTAGAAAGAAATATGGGCGCCAAGGAAGATGCATCGGTGGCTGGCTTCTTCCAAATGTTACTTTTCAGGAGGGGACTGAGGTGCAGCTGTGGGCTGCGGATTTCCAAGTCCCAAAGCGTTCAACTGGAAGGACCTGAGGACCCAGTGGCCTTACAGTGCACTCAGATGTCTCAGGCCTACGGTCGAAGGATGCTGAAGAGGCTCTGCGTCTCACCCAAAATTTCTGTTTCGAAGGAAAGCCAGGCTCAGCAGCACACCTTCCTCAGAGAACATCTGCCGGAACCCTTCCTGGAACATGCTCCTTGCACGGTGGAAGAGTGATACACTGTAACTTTGCAGGACACAGGGCTATCAGGGACCCCTCTCAGTGGGTTAGACTCCCAAGGACAGATTGAACTCTAACAGGAAGTCCTGCACCTGGTCCCCCTATAATGCCAGTTTACTATTAGACACACACGGGCACATGTGCAGACCTCATCAGCCCAGCTGGAGCACACAGTCAGCCAGCACGGGCTGAATATCTCACGTGCTATGGAACGCTACAGGGGATTATCAGGCACATGATTTTGTAAAGGGGCCACGCTCGTTGCAGGAAGCTGTGCTAAGCCACGGTTGCGGCTTTTACGCTTCTTAGCCTACAAGGAGGGACGTCAAGTGCTCGGCCTCAGCACCAGGTCCGTCGTAGCTGAAGTGACGGTAGCTGTTCAGTGCACAGTCAGGGCAATTATATACCAGTTTTGGCTTTGATTTTTCTGTTCCTGTTCATTATTCTTCACAGTCTTCATGTAGCATTTGAAAGTTGCCATTCTCTCTCTCACACACACACATACATGACCGTGTGTGTGTGTGCGTGCGTGTGTGTGTGTGTGTGTGTGTGTGTGTGTGTGTATGTGTGTGTGCAAGGACCTCATTTCTAAGTGCTTTAAAACATTTTCAATGCTCATGTCTCTTCAACTTCGTTCCATGTAAAATAATACCCCGGGCGAACATTCTAGAAATTAAACAAGGAGTCTTTTGCTCCTCACGCTTCTGATAGGAACCGTGCAGAGAAGCTGTCTGGAGAAGCCATGCCCACGTGCAGTCCTCAGAGACAGAAGGAAAGAGGACAAGTGTGGGACTTGCAGCCAACTCTTGGATCTTCTCCCAGAGGTTTCAAGAGAAACCACCTGTCCAGCAGGGCTCAGGCCTCTATCCTCAGCATCCAAACACCTCCTTTAGCCTACACCCTGACTGGGAGCAGGCCATTTCTCTGACTACACTCTACGTCCTCTTCCTGTAAACTACCACTATTGGATTACATCAGGAGCAGTATGGTATTCACGGTGTGACTGATAGGTAATGTCTAACAAGAGGGCTGTGGAGATTCCTGAGGCTGTCAGTGAGTTCTTTGATTGATTAATAATGTCTGTTATGGGTGTGGGATGTGGGTTAGTGGTACCTTAGCTGTTTCAGAACAAGACACTCTTAAGGATGACTGAAGTTCTGAAGGGGCAGGGCATTTGCCCTTTGCTCCTCAGAGATGTCTAGATTTGGGAGAAAGCTTTGCTGAGCTTGCCAAGGGCTCCCACCCTGGTCTGTCTCATTTCGAACACTGTAAGAGGCAGATACCATCCAGTTTTCAGTACACAGCCTTCAGCTTGCAGGGAGGGAGTGGGGATTTCCTGTGACTTCAGCCCTCCTTTCAGCCTTTATCTTTCCAGGTTCACGCAGTTCTAATTGTTATGAGTACCATGGCAAAATTAATAATTCTGTGGTTGGTTTATTACATTTAGTGAAATTACGTGTGTGTGGTGTTTGCCAGGGGAGATGCAGCGGATTCTTTAATCATGTAAAGATGATAATTTAGTTGTTACACTTGTTGAAATGATGGAATTAATTTCTTTTTAAAGTTTGCAAACTAGAGGAGGATGTGAAACACTAATTCAGCTAGACAAGCAGGGCTACAAAGGACAGCTCTTTTCAGCCAAACCTGGGGATGGAGGCACCATGGGTCAGGGGAAGGAGCCTGTCCAGGAAGTGCAGACCATCCCAAGGCCAGGAGCAGGATGGTACAATGAGCTGTGTGACTGCAGAGAGATTAATTTCCTTTTCTGATCTTCATTTGTCAAACGAGGCAGGTGAGTGTTTCTTGGACCATGTCTGGCCCTAGGCTTCAAAGAATCTTGTGGGGATGAAGGGGAAGGCAGGCAGGTTGGGATTCTGGGAGGATGGCAGTGTTAGTTTGGGGGTGTACTTGCTGATTTTGTGTGTCAACCTGACACAAGCTGGAGTTATCACAAGGAGCCTCCCTTGAGGAAATACCTCCATGAGATCTGGCTGTAAGACATTTTCCCTATTAGTGATCAAGGGTGAGAGGGTCCGTTGTGGGTGGTGCCATTCCTGGGCTGGTAGTCTTGAGTTCTATAAGAAAGCAAGCTGAGCAAGCCACGGAGAGCAAGCCAGTAAGCAGCACCCCTCCATGGCCTCCACATCAGCTCCTACCGCCAAGTTCCTGCCCTGTGTGAATTCCTGTTCCAACTTCCTTTGATGATGAACAGCAATGTGGAAGTGTAAGTTGAATAAACCCTTTCCTCCCAACTTGTTTCTTTGTCATGATGTTTTGTGCGGGAATAGAAACCCTGACTAAGACAAATTGGTACCAGAAGTGGGGTATTCCTGTGACAACCTGACCATGTTTTGGGGAGAATTATGGAAGGACTTTGGAACTTTGAGCTAGAAGAGCCATTGGGATGTTAGGAGCTCTGTGTGATGTTCTGTAGGAGCTTGGAAGATAATGTTGAGAACAGTGCAGAAGATGGAGATATGGCTTGTGAAATTTCAGAGGGAAGATTAAAGAATCTTAACAGAGCTGTTGCTTTTTTTTATAGTGAAAATTCTGTGGGTTTTGGTTACCTGGGATTGAAGAATGAGCTGTGATTAACAAGATACCAGAACTACTAAAACAAAACCTTTGTGTTACTGGGACAATTGATGCTAGTTAGCTGGAGCTAAGAAGTTAGCAGTGATTAAGAAGAACCCTGCATCACTGAGGTGAAATCTTCTGGGAAGTATTTTCTGAGAGCACAGAGAAGCTGTGTTCCAGAGATGGCCAAGATTGTATCTTGTGCTGTGGCTGGACTTGGGTAATGTGTAGGAATCACCCAGGTGGTTTTGAAGGCATGAAGGGGTCAGGAAGAGCATCTGAGGCTTGGCCCTGTGATGTGGAGTGGTGAGCTGTGCACAGGCAGCCTGGTCTCTGAGCGTAGGTTTTAAATCCCAGAGACCTGGCAGGTGACTATTACCTGCAAGGGATGGCAGGTGTTTAGCCATGTCCCCTGGGCCCCTGGCTCCTGTCACAGCTATAGCCTCCCACAGCCCCCTGCAGAGAGGTGTGTGGCCATCAGTCACTTAGGGCAAAGCCCCAAGCTCCTGGTATTCTGTCTGGACTCTACCCACACAGTTACCTGGCAAAAACCAGGTAGGCTGGGCCCACTATAAAAGGGACTGCTTGCCCCCTTCTCCCTCTCTTGCTCTTACCTCTTGCCTCTCTCTTCCTTGCCTCTCTCTTCCTTGCTCCCCTTCTCTCTGCACTCCCTTCCCCCCTCTCTCCACGTGGCCATGGCTGGCCTCTACTTCTCTACTCTCTCCCTCTCTCTACCTTTCCACAATAAATACCTTAAAACCATGGACTGCCTCTTCTCATCAGGACCACCCGCTGTGCTGGAGCAATGGAGGGGGTCTCCCTACACTCCCAGTCATAGCTTCCATCGAGCCAAGCCTCCAGACCAAAGAAGCCAAAGACTCCCATCCCCGTGGAACCCAGCTGGAGCCCTCCTCCTGCTCTTTTGCCCTCAGCCCCAGGCTAGAGCCAGGCCTGTGAGCCCCCACTCCGTTCTTGGCTCTTCTGCAACATCCACCAGTGTCTGTGTTGTCCAAAAGCATGAGAAACTGTGGTCCTCAGCCTCCGTGCAGGCCAAGACCCCTGAGCCAACTCCAGCAGTTCCGTGGGGACCTCAGACTGCGCTTCCCTATCCTCAGACCTCGCTTTCCCATCCCTGGAGTGGGGACCTGCAGCTTCTCACAGTCTGACACCCACCCGGCTGTGATGTGGGGTGCACACAGTCAGACTTCCCACAAGCCCTGCGCCGAATGTGGACTCCACTTCTGACCCACACTGTGAGAGGCCATGGAAGGTCATTGGTGAAGGTGCAGCCTCAGTTGCAGTTGAAGGCCCAGGACTAAAGGGGTCATGCAAAGGATTTGAGGCTTGGCACCATAAAGAGAGCCTATGAGAGGCTATTGGTGAAGCCTAGTTGTAGTGGAAGACCCCATTGCATTGGAAATGCCAGTACTATGGGATGATCACCAAGAACAGCAGCGTCAGTGGAGTGGATCAACCTGAGCTTAGAGTGCAAGAAAAGGCAGAGCTGGAGAAGTAAGGCTAGCCCTTGGGAGGAGTCCAGACATTTTGCTTTTGTAAGTACACTGTAGCTGTCTTCAGACACTCCAGAAGAGGGCGTCAGATCTTGTTACGGATGGTTATGAGCCACCATATGGTTGCTGGGATTTGAACTCCAGACCTTCGGAAGAGCAGTCGGATGCTCTTACCCAATGAGCCATCTCACCAGCCCTGACATTTTGCTTTTGATTATAACTGTGCCCTGATATTTTTCCCTCTTGAAGGAAGAAAGTATTTTAGCGGAGCCCACAGTTATGAGACTTTGAATTGCAAGAAGACTTCGAATTTTAAAAGAGATTGGATATTTTAAAGGGATTGAAAATTTAATATGTAAGAATTTGTAAAGATTGTGGGATTTTACAGTTATTTAGATCTTGGGGATGAATAAGAAAGTAAGGGTTGAGGATTACTAGTGGTGTGTTTGTGTGACTGTGTTTGTGGGTGGTGCCATCCCTGGGCTGGTAGTCTTGGGTTCTATAAGAAAGCAATCTGAACAAGCCAGGGGAAACAAGCCAGTAAGGAACATCCCTCCATGGCCTCTGCATCAGCTCCTGCTTCCTGACTTGCTTGAGTTCCAGTCCTAACATCCTTTGGTGATGGACAGCAGTGTGGGAAATGTAAGCTGAATAAACCCTTTCCTCCCCAACTTGGTCATGATGTTTGTGCAGGAACACAAACCCTGACTAAGACAGGGGGAGTGTGTATGGATTCTCTTTTGGAGGCCAGTGTCCTAATTTTACCTTGAGTATCTCTCTCCAGTCCTTGTCAGGTTACTCCCAGATCCAGAACAGATCACCTAGTGTGGGATTGGCTAATGAAGTCAGCAGATGGCTCTGGCTAGGTACAATCACATGACCCAGGTCCGGCCAGTCAGAGCTGATTAATAAGCTCCTGGCATCTTGTCTTGAGCTATTCCATTTCCTTTGCAATGGCCAGGCAGGAGAGTGGACATTAAGAAAGGGGCCCTGACTTGGGAAGCACTATCCAACAAAGGAAGCACACTGGGCCGCAGAACACACTTCCAGAGGCCCGGAAGGCTGGAGCCTGCTCTAGAAGCAACTTTAGGTTGAGTAGCCATGCAGTGTGCTGTGTGGTCTGAAGGCTTCCCTGTGTAGGGCTGGGAAGTTGCTTCATGGGCAGAGCTCTTGCTGTGTACTGAGGACCCCCTGTTCAATCCTTGGTAACCAGGTGAAAACATATGGAGAGATAGCGTGAGTCCATAACCATGGAGCTGAGTGAGCAGAGATGGGAGGCTCCTGGGGCTCCTGGCCAGCTTTAGGGTGAGACCTATACCCCAAAATAAGATGGGGTGGGTGAGGTGGCTCAATGGTAATGTCACTTCCTTCCAAGGCTGATCACCTGGGATTCACATGATGGAAGGAGAGAACTCACTCCTGCAAGTTGTCCTCTGACCTCCACACACATAAACATACATACACACACATACATACATATATCCATATATACATTCATACACACATACTTACACATACATATATACATACACATATACACATATACTTGCATACATGCATGCATGCATACATACACACATACGTACAATACACACATAAACATACATACACACATATATAATACATACATATATTCATACATATACACACATACATACACATACATGCACGCAATACATTCATATATACAATACACACATAAAACATACTATATACATACATATATAAATACATTCATACATACATATATATCATACACACATAAATACACATATACATATACATATACACATATATACATATATTCATGCACATATACATACATGTAATACACACAATACATATACACATGCATATACACATGCATATACACATTCATATACACACATATGTATGTACATACATATACCTATGCATATATATATACACATATACATATCTATATACACTTATGTACACATACACACATGCATGCATACATATATGCACATATGTATACACACATGCATACACATGCATATATACATGCACACATATATACATACATACATACATACATACATACATACATACATACATACATGTAGAAGCTGAAGTCAAGGCTCAGCAGCTAAGAGCACTGGCTGTTCTTCCAAAGGACCAGAGTTCACTTCCCAGCACCCATATCAGGCAGCTCAGAACTGCTTGTAAATCCAGCTTCCAGCATTCTGTGACCTTCCTCACCTCCATCCAGATACCCACATAGAGATGCAAGAAAATAGAATAAATCCTGTAAGTTATTTAATTAAAGATAAAGTAGAGGGTAACTAGGAAGACACTGATGCCAACCACAGACTTATGCTGCACATGTACATGTCCACACTTACACATTTACATGCACACACACACACACACACACACACACACACACACTTGCACAGGCACAATATAAGACAACAAATCTTCGTATGATGAACTTCCATGAGGTGGCCTGAGGGAGGTCATTAGTAGGCTTACATAAAGTAACCAGTGTGAACCCTCTGAGGTGGCAGTCGTGGCCTTTTGAGAAAAAGAAGAGAGTCCCAGGCTTGCTCTCTCTCCATGGGGCTCTCCACCGTGTCCTCACACAGATTATGGTCCTCAGCTGTGGTTCTGGACACCAAACCCAATTCTGAACAGACTTACCCCTATTATGAATAATTTATTCATATGCAGCCCTGAGTACTTTGTGGTAGCAGCTGTGAACACACCCGGGTTCCTAACTCCTGCCACCTGGAGCTGACTTACACTTGCCTATTTTACAGTTCTACTCTAAAAATTTCATTTTGAGCCCAGGATTACGGAGAAGCAAGGCAGAGAGCAGGTGGTCTCCAGGGACCTTTCAGCTAGGTTCTTTAGATAACAGAAGGCGTGTGCATGACCATGTGGCGCTGACACATCCAGGAGGGCCATTCCAAGTGGGTCTTGAAGGATTCATAGGAGTTTTACAGAGAAAGGGAGAAGCGAATGAGATTCTAGACAGAAGGAACAGTGGGCAGAGAAGCTGATGCTCTGGAAGGATGTGAGCCAGCAGGGAGCTCCACAGGGAAGAGCCTCCAAGGCACCAAGAGTTGGACTATAGAGGACAAGGTTCTGGGCAGCCGTGAACTTGCGTCCTTGAACAGAAGAGTACAGGCCTCATGGAGGACCGTTTTGCCTGAACAGTTCCAGTAGACGAACTCTTCACTCTGGCTGGCTATGCTGAAAATGCCTGATTCTCTGCCAGGGAGAATGGACTCTCAGTCCTCAGAGCTTGCATTCCAGAGTTGGCTATCTACCATTCCCAGCTCTGGAATCTGAGCCCCAAGTTGAGGAGGCACCGGGAGGAGAAGGCTGCGGGGTAGAAATCGAGAGGACAGGAAAGGACTTCCCCAGGCTAGCCGCGTATAATTGGATTTGGTCTACAGCTGTCGATCTGCTTCCCAGGGGAAGCCAAACCTTTCCCCACCATGCTGGGAACTTGGAATCTAAAAAAAAAAAAAAAAAAAAAAAAACCGGGATGGACAGAGACTTCACACAAGCTCTGAACTGAGGTTCCCTGCTCCCTGAGTCCCCGCACACTTGGGGGCTCTGCTATGCAGGAAGTCCCACCTCTCCCTGTCTATCCTGACCAAGGGTGGGTTGTCATGACTGGAGAGCACACTGGCATGAGCTGCACAACTACTACAAACAGGCACAGGCTGGCTGCTTCACAGGTCTATCTACACACAATTCTGTCCCCCACCATGAGGTGGAAACTTCAGTTGACAAAGAAGGAAGCCTAAAGAGGTGGGGTCACCTGCCTAAGACCTCAGCTGGGAAGAGGAGGAGGAGGAGGAGGAGGAGGAAGGGGAGGATGATGAAGAGGATGAACAGAAGGAAGAAGTGGAGGAGGAAGGGGAGGACGATAAAAAGGAGAAGGAGGAAGAGGAGGAAAGGAGGAAGAAGAGGAAAAGGAGGAGGAGGAAAAGGAGGAAGAGGAGGAGGAAGAGGAGGAGGAGGAGGAAGAGGAAGAGGAGGAGGAAGAGAAGGAGTTATTTTCTTCCAGAGGCTATGGAGCATGGACAAGTACCCTAAGACTGTTCTCTAGAGAGGACGGAGGCTGTGGAGGGATGAAGAATGTCAGGAAGAAGGTGACAAAGTGTGCCAGAGACTCGGGGCATGATGTCCCCTTCAGAGCACACCTGCCATGAGCTAACTTTCCCATATGCCCCACCTCTTAACCGTTTCACTGCCTGCACCAGCCCCCCTCCCCCCCTCGCCGCCCCCAGCCTGCAATACATAGCTTTGGGGACATTTACTTTCAGACTCACCGTGACTCCCCCTCCCCCCTCGCCGCCCCCAGCCTGCAATACGTAGCTTTGGGAACATTTACTTTCAGACTCACCATGACTCCCCCTCCCCCCTCGCCGCCCCCAGCCTGCAATACATAGCTTTGGGGACATTTACTTTCAGACTCACCGTGACTCCAGGGCCACTCAGAAGCTAGAGAGGCCGCAAGACAGGAAACAACTCTCAAGGGACAGGGGAATCCTGCTACAACTTGAAGGGATGCAGGTTGGGTGTGCGCTGGGTGCCTGGCTATGGGGTGGCTGAGTCTTCCGAGCTGAAGTGTTCCCTCCTGGACGCAGGAAGTAAGGGAGCCTGGGGCTCCCAGGCAGGGCCTTCCCCATAGTCATGAAGGTAGCAGACTGCTGCTCAGGGTGGGAGCCTCTTTACTGGAGCACTTAACTTGTGGTTGAGAGGCTTTGAACTTCTGAAACGATTTTGGGATTTTTAGAGAGACTTGGGGATTCGAAAGAGACTCGGAGTATTTTTAAAGATACTGAAGTCTTAGAGCATTTGAATGTTTTGAAGAACTGCAGGGCTTTTAATGTTATTTATGTTGGATAGTGTGATGATATGAGCTCTTGGGGGGGGTGAACAAGAAAAGAAAGGTTATAGTTCGACAGTGATGCATTCCTGTGTCCAGTCGACGAGGGGTCAGTTATATTAGCTAGTTCTATGTCAACTTGACACCGCTAGAGTCATTTGGGAACAGGGATGCCAGAGGGACCAGCACATGGTGGGTGGTGTCACTCCTGGACTGGTGTCCCTGGGTTCTATAAGAAGAGAATTGAGTGTGAGAGGGAAGTCTAGTGGTTTGTGACTAGGGCCTGAGGCTAGCGCTGCTCCAGGCAGGGGGACAGATACCTGCATCCTCTGGCAGTGAGTGTGTTTAGTGTGTGCACACTCAGATTTACACTAACAGCATGGAGGGGCAACCCCCTCACCCTCAGCGCACAGCTTGTCTGGCCTCATATGTGTAAGCACACACTGTAGGGCCCCTGTACGGGCACACACACACACACACACACACACACACACACACATGCACACATGCACACGCACACACACACACACACGCACATGCACACACACACGTTACATTTCCCAGACACAGAGTGTTCAGCCATACATGTCCACCTGCAAGCAGCGCTCACACAGACCCAGGAGAGCATGCGCTGGCCCAAGGTGGGCGGGCATGCGCTCTTCCTCCCCACCCTCAGTAATCATCAGCTTAGCTGTGACCTATGGGGACACTGTGGGCCCAAAGCACCAAGCCCTACAAGCCCAAGATTCCCATCTTTGATTGTAGGACAGGGAGAAATCAGGACAGATTGAGCTGCAAACTGCTTCCTCCCTGCAGGCTGCTGGGGGCGCTGTCATCAACAGCCGTCCTAGGGCTGCAATACAAACATCCTAAGCAAGGCATCAATGCAATAGTTGCACAGTTATTACGGCGCGACCAGCTACTCCCTGATGCAAGCAGTCCTTCCGTTTCCACCACTCGCAGCCGCGGAGTAGAGTTTGGCGGTGGACACCACCACCACGCCGAGGGTGGTCTTTCTCAGAGTTCCTATCTCCCGTGCTCACGCACAGCCACCATGGTGACTCCAGGGATGGTTCTGCTCCACGAGAGGCTGAGATGAAGAAAGGATGACTGGATTGTAGTTGGGCTTACGGAGAGGGGCAGAGACCTTGAAAACAGATGGAGGGCCCCTGCTTGTCACCCTTCCCAGGGGATGCGTGAAGAATTTGGCATTGTGTCAGGGTCAGCCTGGCCTCTGAGGGTGGTGGTGGTGGTGGTGTGGAGGGTGATGGTGATAGTGATGTTGATGATGGTGATGATGGGTGGTGTTGATGTTGATCATGGTGATGGTGTTGATGGTGGTGATAAGGGTGGTGGTGAGTTCTTTTCGGTGTTAGCCATGGAACCTGAGGCTTTATGCCTATTAGGTAAGTGTCACACCTCTTGTGACTAAACCGAGGTTACTGTGGGACACTGAGCTTTGATTAAATTCCTGTGTGACTCCAGGCAGGGATGCCTTCCTACTGAGGCACTGAACGCTAAACCCCACTGGGGCAAGCTCTGTGCTCCAAGTCTGAGGGGTTTGGGGGGGGGGGGCCGGGACGTACAGCACGTAGGGCACGCATGCACGCAGCCCAGCCTACTCCCAAAGTGTCTGAGGAAACCTGATGGGGCCTGCTGCGGGCAGAGGTGAGTCAGGCTCATGGTGCTTCTGCCAACCTTGGTGATTTATGCCCCTGCCCCGAGGGCTGCGATGTTTGTTCTTGCTCAGCAGGGAGGCCGGGAGGGCATCGTGAAGAAGGTGTTTAATGAAGTGAGTAAATGAGAGGTGCTCAGCAGGACAACGGAGGCCGGGAGCCGGGCCAAGGGCGTGTCCCCAGCTGGGATGCTTGACTGCCTGGTGCCCCGTGGCTGTGGCTTCAGCTGCCCATGGAAGAAGCGGCTGAGCCTGGAAGTTTGAGCAGTCAACTTCTTCTTGCGCTGAGCTGCAAGGAGGAGGTCAGGCCGATCCGCCTGGGCTCAACCCCCCTCTCAGCACTTTTGCCTCTCCGTTTCTTTCCCTGAAGCTTGGAATGCAGAGGGAATTTCAGGAGAAAGGCAGATTGAGGGGTTTGGGGGGAGAGGGCATGGCCTTGGCACAGCCAGCCAGATGCTGGGTGGAGAAAGTTCCAGTCCCCACCCAGGGCAGTGAGTTGGCTCTTGAGGCCCACGTGGGCCTGGGCCTGAAGCTGCAGGACTTCCTATAGTTATTCTAGGAAAAGAGGCCACTGGGCTTCGGGCACACAGCCCCACACTCCAGCAGAGGCTGAGAGGTGGGGGATCCTGGGTCTCGTTAGGAGACTATGACAATTTGTGGGCGGCAGGAAGGAGGGTCAGGGTACAGGCAGAAGTAGGCAGAAAGTGCAGAT
The DNA here is from genome assembly GCF_900095145.1 of Mus pahari. NCBI lineage: Eukaryota > Metazoa > Chordata > Mammalia > Rodentia > Muridae > Mus > Mus pahari. The sequence continues at coordinate 1,436,680 of NC_034612.1, forward strand.
TTTATTTCTTAGTTTTGTCAATTCTTGACCTATGACAAACATGTGGCTACACACACACACACACACACACACACACACACACACACACACACAGAGACACAAACAAACACATACATACACACAGACATTCATACACGTGCATATATAGACACACAGATGTACACACAGACACACAGACACACATGTACACACATTCATACACATACATATACATATACACACATACATACACACACATACACACAGACACAAGACACACATACACACACCCAGACACATATATACACACACCCAGACACACAGACACATTCAAACATATGCATACACTAACACACACACACATACACATATACACAGAGACACAAATACACACATACACACAGATACACAGACACACAGAGACACACATACACACACAGATGCACACACATATATACGCACATAGACACACAGACATACACAAATACATACATACACACACAGACACACAGACATACACAAACACATACATACATACACAGAGACACAAATACACACATACACACAGATACACAGACACACAGAGACACACATACACACACAGATGCACACACATATATATGCACACAGACACACAGACATACACAAATACATACATATACACACAGACACACAGACATACACAAACACATACATACATACACAGAGACACACACACAGACACACAGACACACACACAGGGACAGATATGGACACACACCACACACTCACATACACTGTCTCCAGCAGCTATGACTTTCAAGGTCTGTCCCACCCTAGGGCTGTTGTGCCCAGTGTGGCTTCAGAGCAGATGGGGTGGAGGGTGGTATGCATGGATTTGATTGACACACGTGTTCTCCTCAGTGTGAACGCACAAGCTTCGCCTGGTCTGTCTCGTTCATATCCATCAGCATCTGCACACGGCCTGGCAGAGTGGTTGCTTATCATGCATCGTATTCTACCCTGGCCCCACGGGCTGCGCTCTTGCCATGGGCATTTTGCGGGTAGGAAAGAAGGCGCAGAGAGAGCACCATTCACTCTCCTGAGGCTGCACATCGAGGTGATGAGAGTATGTCTAAACCTTAGCCACTGCTGTGCCTGTTCAATCTGCCAGTCCAGCAAGAGGGAGCACTCTTCTGGGAGCACTCTTCTGGGAGCACTTCTCATACCTGGATTAGGCCTCAGCCTAGACTTCTCTACTTAGATGCCTCAAGGGTTCCCCCCTCGAGCTCAACCTTCTAAGCCTCTTCCTGCCTTGTAGACCTCCATGGGGGTAAGGATAAGAAAGGACCTGAATTCTGTCTTAAAATGCCACCTCCTGGTTTCGGTCTCAGCTGCAGCCTGGACATCTATCTGTTCTTGATCTCCAAGGTCCGCATGCTTACCTGCAGGTCTGTTTGTCCTGCTTTGTTAAACTCACCGCATTCTCTGCCTAATGTGGTCCGGTCTGGTCTTCAGGGACCTTTGAGACACCACATCTCAGCTAACCTCCCACCCAGCGGGCAACTATGAAATGCAGACCAGAGGCTGGGAACCAGGGAAGGAGCAGTGAGAGCAATGACTCTTGGGAAATGTATCTTTTTCCTCCCTGCCCCCCCCTCCCCCAAAGCCAAAACAGGTCAAGGGATTTAGTGCTGGCACCCGATCCTTCACCCTGGAACTTAGGAGACGCCCTGCTCTAAGGAGGTTCATACTGCCCCTAAAATGAGGAGTGGGCTTGCTGGCATCGCAGGCATATGAACAGATTCTAGACAGCTCCTTGCAATGCTCCTGGTGTGAGAAGAGGCTCCTCCCCAGGGCCCGGTGCTAATGACTGTGGGCTGGGAGCTGGCCAGGCCCCGCCCCTCAGCACCGCTGGCCTGGAGCTCAGTGGCTCCGAGCGAGCCCTCTTCTCTCAGGCATCCTCACTCCCAGAGCATGTCACTCTGGATTCTGGCTTCTCAAACCTGTTGGGTTTTGCCAGGCACCCCCATCCCAGCGGCAAGAGAGGATTCCTCCCCACCTCCCTGTGGGGCCAACTGCTGTTTATGAAGTTGTTGCCCTGGGTTGCCAGAGTGATGCTGGGCCACGCCCCACACCGCGTCCATGTACTTCCCACCTTTAAGTAAGATGGGACTTTTGTTTTGGCAGCCACCACGCCTCTCCCTCTGGGGTGGCTCCCATGTGTGGGAAACTTATCGAGGTGTTCCCAGTTTCACCGAGCTCAATGAATTCCTGGTCCTCCCCTCTGGATCCAGTTGGCAGTGTAGGATTTATTAAAACCTAGGTTCTGTCTGGGTCTAGTTCGAATCCCGTCTTGTGGGAGCACTCGTCCACTCTCGTGCCTGACACAAGGGTCATATAGCGCAGGTCCTGGGGGATCTTTGCTTCCTCCTGGGTTGCACAGAACCCAGTTCCTTTGCATTCCTCAGCGGGCCAGAGCTAATCACAAAGAGACCTGCTTGGGCGGGTGGGGTGCACACCGTACCAACCTACCCCGAGCTTTAGGTAGGTCGCATGTTTGTACTACAGCGTGTTTCCCAACCAAACTTGGGGTTAGGCCAGGTCTTTAGTTCTAGACAGTTCCTTATTCTTGGTTTCTTGTGATTCCTTAGAGTAAACGCGTAGGTGGAACAGTGACCATAGGAACCAGACACCCACTCCCAGCTGAGCACCTCACAGTCTGCCTGGGAGGGAGGGGCAGCCTTAGGGGAAGGCGGGAAAGGGGCCAGGGGCAATCTCAGGAGTCACGGCCCCGCCCAGAGCAGCGGAACCTTGTGAAGAAGCGCAGGCTCGTGATTCACAGGCTCTTTCTTCCTGAGGGGAGCGAGGAGAGGGTGGGGGAACAATCGGAGGTAAGGTTGAGGCTCCAGGAGCTCAGAGACAGCCAGGCAGAGGCAGGAGCAGCCTCTTTGTTTACACCAGGAGGGGCTTCTGACTTCACAGCCAGGGTATTTTGGGAGAAGCTGTCTTTCCCACATCTGGACGGGGGCAGGGCCCAGCTGTTGCTGCTATCTCTGCCGTCCCCGTATTCACACGGTTGTCACGCGTGGGGGGGGGGGGGAGGTGCCGCCGAGTGCTACGGGCGCCCGGGCGCCATCTGATTTCTTCCCTTCTGCTGTTCTAGCATCCCCAGACAGTGGAGCCACAGGGATGAGGTCCAAGGACTGGGAGTCCCACTGTCAGTTCCTTTCCTCAGTGCTGGATTCTCATCTGTCTTTGCCGGTGATGAGTTACAGGTCGAGAGGGTGTTTAGAGGTCCCAAGTTCATCAGCCACTCAGTAGGGCGGTGTCTTCCTTCTCTATACCCTGAACTCTGCCAAAGGCAAGCTCAGGGCCCTTCTTGGACCTTATCCCAAGTTCACCACTGAGGTGCTTCTCTGGTATGCACGCTTATGGCTTGGACACATACCCATACAAGGTGGGCACAGATGTATCCATACCCACCACAGTCCTGCACACACAGTGACAGGCTATTTGTGCAGCTCCTGGGCCTTAACACTGGGAAATCTCTGGTTCCCTGGGCCTCTCTGCATGCAATCGTTTGACTGGGGGCACCTTACATCATTGGTTCTCCCCATGGCAGATGAAGGGCTTCATCACATCCATTTCCTCTGAGCCTGGGGAAGGGGAGCTCAGGCATGGGACTTCCTCAGCTTGCTCCTAACGTTGACCCTCGGGTCAGGGAAAGTCCTGTCCATGGTTGGCCAGGTACCATTTGAAAAACATAAAATGGCAGGTACAAGCTCACTAACAAAATGACACCCAATCCGCAGCTCTAGCCTCAGAGGCAGGATCCTGACACTCCAGTACCCAGCCCCAGCCTCTACAGCAGGACCTGACACCCAGCTTAGAAGCAGCCGATGTTTGTAAGGTAGAACTCACACTTGAGAATTTTCGACTCTTCTTGTGCAGCTATTGCCTGTTTCCAAGCTTCTCAGAGCCCAGGGTTCAAAGTCCTTGCTCTACTGAATGTGGTCCCCAAAGTTCACAGGTTGGAGTCCTAACCTCCAACTCATATGGTGATGACACCTGCAGTGGGGTCTTTGGGAGCCTGAGTGGTGTCAAGGGGGCCCCGAGAGGGGGAGACACATGATGGTTAGAGACATAGAAGACCAGGAAGAGAGATTGGCCCAAGGTTCTCCCTTGCCTCTCATGGACAGAGTTAGCCGCTGCTCTGCAGGACACACTTCAAAACTGACACAGACACAGACACACAGACACAGACAAACACAGACACAGACACACTCCCAGACACAGACACAGACACACTCACAGACACAGACACAGACAGACACAGACACACTCCCAGACACAGACACAGACA
>NC_034612.1:1441528-1444105 GCF_900095145.1 Mus pahari
CTCTCTCTCTCTCTCTCTCTCTCTCTCTCTCTCCCTCTCTCTCCCTCTCTCCCCCCTTCCCCTCCCCTCCCCTTCCCCCTTCTCCTCCCCTTCCTCCTCCCTCTTCCCTCTCCTCTTTTCCTCCTCCCTCCTCCTCCCTCCTTCTCTTCTCTTGCCCCCCTCCCCCTACTCCCCTTCCCCCTCTGTGTGGTGTGTCTCCCCACCCCCTTCATAGCTGCACAACTGAGCTTTGAACTGAAACCTGAGCCTAAAGAATCCCTACGTTGTTCACGTTAGACATCTTGGCCCCCGTGGCAAAGTTCCATTTGAACCATCTTATGCCAGCATCGAGTCCAGAGATGTTTGGTGGATGGTCTGAAGCCATGCAGGAGATACAACTCCTGCCTTGGGCCAAGGCAGAACAGCTTTCAGAAGGCTGAGCTCTCTCTGGGCACTTCACTCTGGGGTCTGGGTATGTCCTCATCCCTCCAACAGGCTTGGCCCGGCCTGGTTGTGGAAGGAGGCCAGGGTAAGTTCACAGGTACCGTTCTGTCTGTCCGTCTGTCTGGTGTGTCCCCAGAGGTAGCTCTTCAGTGATGCTAATTCCCTGTTAAACTTGAGAGGCCGACACTCTGAGAGAGGTAAAAGCCAAGATGCTCTGGAGGACGTTAGGTGAGGGAGGGGCAGGACTGGAGTCTGAACCTGACTAGGTAGTGGACGTGATAGGGAGACACTGCTTCCCGGGCCTGTGCAGAGGCCCAGAGGATGCAGCTCCACTGATGGCTTTGCCTCCCTCCCCCTCTCAGTACCAGCTGTCCATTCTGTTTCTTCCGGGTTCTGGGCAGAAGTGGCCGGAGGGCCCTTGCTGAAATGTAGCCGTTTTAACTCCAAGGGAAATGTCTTGGCCCTTGTGTGTCCCTCCACCCCCCACGCCCCGGCTGCACCGTCCTGGCCTGGGACAGGAGCCTGCTTCCTGCCTTCAGCTCCCAGCCTCGCACTTCTCTGCAGGCCACAGCCCTGTCTTCTCAACGCAAGGCGGCTAAAGGTCTTGAGAATTTTTGTAAAACTCTTAAACCTGGCTGCAAGCCAGAGGGAAAGGGCCCTGAATGGCTGACGCTGTCTGGGAGAAGATAGAATCCCACATTCCTGCAGCAGGCTGTCCCAGGGTGGGTGGGGGATGCAGAAGGACCTCCACCACTGGTCTATGCAGCACCAGAGATGTCTGGGCAGAAGGGCTGTCTGTCCAGCTTTGGCTGGCTGGTATTCCCCCAGACTGTCTCGGCAGAGCCACAGCAAGAAACAATTCAGAGAGTTGCGTGACCTGGTGCAGGGTCACATGGTAGGGGAGCAGCTTCACCAAGGTTTATTCAGGTCCGCACAGCTAGACAAAGGCAGGCAGCCATGCAGACAGGAACACTTGTACACATACCACATATGTGTGCATACCCTTTCCCCAGCAACTCGACACACACACACACACACACACACACACACACACACACACACACACACACCATGCATACCTGCCTGGACAAACACAAACTTTTAGGACCTCAAGTTATAGCTCTCACCTGGCCCATCTGGAACAGGTCCAAGGTCCTGTCCATCAGATGCTCCGATGCTGGGATCTCTCCCTCCCTTCCTTCCCTCCCTCCCCTCTTCCCTCCCTACCTCTTCCCAGATGTTGTCTACAGCTCTGGCCAACTGGCCAGATGTGCTCAGCACCACAGGAACTGGAAGGCTGAGGAGTCCGAGACAACCCTCGGGTGTCCGGGTGACACCATCCAGCCCCAGGCTGAGAGGACTATCGTCAGTGAGGTCACGGGGTCAGCAGACTGTTCTTGCAGCAGCCTGTGAGCAAGCTGTGCACTTCACACAAGGACTGGCAGCCTGCGGCTGAAGCCACTAGGAGACGGGGTTCTGTCTTTCAGACCTTGGGTTTCCTCGTCTGTGCAACTGAGGAAACGGAATGGCTGTCCCTCACGGGTCCTCGGAGCACGGAGCCCAAGGTCACAGAGGTCACCTAAGATGGAGCTGCGTTGGCTCCGTACTTAACTGAAGCAGCTCTGTCTGCAGCAGCACAGACAGACAGACAGACAGGGGGATAGAGAGACATCTGTCATCTTGTTATCTGCCCTGGACTGACATTTTCTTCTACTTGGAGTTTTTTTCTGTAGATTGGCGGGAACCCTGCGATCCTGACTCCAGTGTTCTCCATACAGCACTTGCTGTTCCTGAGCCGTGGGAACTACCGTCTCACCTAAGATTTCTAAAGCTACAGGGCACAGACACTAGAGTCTCAGGACTAGCACCCAGCCTTAGGAGCCCAGGCTCCCAAGGAGGATCAGTTGGTTCCCAGTCAGGTTTCTCACAAGCTCAGTGACCTTGAGCTACAGGACTGATCCGAGTCTCTGTTTCCTCACTTGTGACGTGGACACTTGTGACGTGGACATGCCCTGTGGGGCTTTCATGAGGAACCACATGGGGTGGTGCTCAGCAGTGTACATGACCTGTGGGGCTTCCATGAGGAACCACATGGGGTGGTGCTCAGCGGTGGACATGACCTGTGGGGCTTCCATGAGGAACCACATGGGGTGG
>NC_034612.1:1444255-1455400 GCF_900095145.1 Mus pahari
CATGGGGTGGTGCTCAGCGGTGGACATGACCTGTGGGGCTTTCATGAGGAACCACATGGGGTGGTGCTCAGCGGTGGACATGACCTGTGGGGCTTTCATGAGGAACCACATGGGGTGGTGCTCAGCGGGGCTGGTCCAGGCGGCACCAAGTCACAGAGTTCCTTTCCCACGAGGCAAGAAGAAAGGACGCAACTGAGGCGAACAGTCAACCACGCCCCTCAAAACGCACACCCCCCCCCCCCCCGCAAGACGCACCACACCCAGCTCCCTTGCAGGCTCCAAATGCCTGCTGACATCTCCGGATTTTTCTGCAGTCAGAAATCCCTCTAACTTGTCCTGTCAGACAGAGACCTATAAAAAGCTTACCCACACTGTTATTTTAAGGGATGCCATCACTATGTCTCTGCCTGGGGGTCTCTGCTGGAACAGCCCTGGTTCCCACGGCCCGTGGCTTCCAAGGGTAAGGAGGAGGCAGAGGGCCACGAGGGTGTGCAGAGGTGGGGGCTGCATTTTCACTATGTGAGGGGCCTTTCCATCCCAGCCCTGTCCCTCCCGCTCCTCTTTTGCTCCCAGGACCTCTTGGGAGAGTCTTTGTGAACGAGGAAGCCACGTGGGTCTGCATTTTCCCCCAAGGTCACATGGTAGCTGGCAGTTTCCCCCTCCCCAGCTCTGAAGCCTCAGACCACCTGCTGCCTCCCCTCTCATTAAGCTCCTCCCCCTCCTCCTCTCCCCCCTTCTCCCCCTCTTTCTTCTCCTCCTCCTTCTCCCCTTCCTCCCCCTATTCTTCCCTTCCTCTCCTTCCTTCTCACTTTCCCCCTTTTCCCCCTCCTCTCCCTTCCCCATTCTTCCCTTTCTCTTCCCTGTTCTTCCCTTCTTTCTCCTCCTTCCCCTCCCCTCTCAATCCCATCACCCTCCTCTCCCCTCCTTCTCCCCCTTCCTCCTCCTCCTCTCCCTCCTATCCCAATTCTTCCCCCCCTCTTCCCCCTCTTCCCCCTCTTCCCCCTCTTCCCTCTTCTTTCTGCATATACACCAATATACCAGAAGAGGGCATCAGATTCCTTTATAGATGTGCTATCCAAGAATCCAGGGGTCCAGGCGGCACCACCATGGTGAAGGGGGAAAGCCCGAATCCCCCTCTTCCCCCTCTTCCCCCTCTTCCCCTCCTCCCCTCTCTCCCCTTCCTCCTCTTTCCTCTCTGATTCTCCTCCTTGTTGCATCCATTCCTCTCTTCCCACTCTCCTCTAGGCCTCCCTCCTGAAGATCTCCTGCCTCACCTGTGTGTCCCATGAGCCCTGCTTTCAGCATCGTGTTTTCTGTCTCCCGAAGTGTCCTTGAGCTGCAACAACCCATCTAGGCAGAGTACCCTCAACCCTAAAGGAAGAGCACGGCCCACGAAAAGTGCAGGGCAGCGCAGGGGTGTGGGCACCACGCTGCTGAGGCTTACACTGCACTTTGACTTAGTTCTAACAGAGGCTTTTCCCAGTGCACCATCCTTCCTGCTGTTACATACATGCACACACTTTAAACACTTGTGTGCGTGTATGTATGTGTGTATATGAGTGTGATGTGTGTGTTCACGTGTGTGAGTGTGCTATGGCATAGGTGTGGAGGTCAGTGGACAACCTCAGGTCTCAATCCTCACCCTCGACCTTATTTTAACTGGTCCTCTTATGTGCTGTGTGTACTCTAGCTAGCTGGCCATAGAACTTCCAGGAACCCTCCTGTCTCTGCCTCCCATCACTGGGCAAGAGCCCTAGGCTGGCAAACCCTTCTTCTTGCGTTGGGTCCTGCCTGGGTTCTGGGCATCCACTCTGCCTTCTCATGCTTGCAAGAAAAATCTCTGTGTCCACTGAGCTCTCCAGCCCCATCCCACTGACAAACGGCAGCTGTAACTTGTCAGATGTCAATCATACTGAGGCTCTGGGCAATGGAACCCAGGGCTTTATGAGTGTCACATGGTGTTCTGCCACTAAGCTAGCCCAGCCCAGCGTGTTTTCACACACAGGTGGTCCTCCATAAGTCCTGTCAGTCTGAGAGGAGCTTCTTTTCAGCCTCTAACCGCTTCCCTGCTGCCTAGAGAGATCCCGGCCCAACAGTGGTCTGGACCACACATAGCTGTGGCCTAAGAACTGAACCAGGAGGAGCTCATTTTGCGACCTGTGCCTCAGTTTCCTGATCTGACAGTGAAGCTCCCATGTCTCCCTTAGGCAGCAGCTGCATGTGGGTAGCGGACGCGGCTTAGCCAAGGAAGGTGCGCCGACATCAGGCTGCAAAGTTCCCGTGAACCCAGGGCCCTGGTGCAACTGTCAGCTAGGCCCAAGCCCCCAGCCCCGGAGACCCCGGAGCCAGGCTGCATCTCGGGGAAATGAGGCCCGGTGGCCCCTGACCCTAGCCTGCAAGAGGCTAACCCCCTCCCTGGCCCCTCGGCTGTGAGGCTGCCCGCCCCGACCATTCATGGGTTTGTATTATAAGATGACTGCCGTCGCCATGGCAACATGAAAGGAGCCGATCTCATTACTGAGGCCCGGACACATTATTTTCTCCAAGGAATTTCTTCTTTTCATTATTTCCCTCCAAAGGTCAGCTGTCCTCTCAGGCGGGGCGGGGGCGGCGGGGGTGTCCACGAAAGGTGAGCCGATTCGGGGCCCAATTCCCCGGGTGGAATTTACAAGCGTTTTGCCTTCTCCTCCTGATCTAACACCAGCTTAGAGAATTTCTTCAAGCCAGCCTTTCTCTTTAACCCCTGCGGCTCCGGCAGATAGCAGTCCAGCCATCCTTGCTAAGTTCCTGAGATTCCCTCCAAGGTCTGGGCTTTTCTCCAACACGTGGCTCCCTGCTACCATCTGAGAAGTCCCTGATGCTGAGGTCTCTGCTGACTTGCCCCGAAGGATTGCCGACACAAGGACATTTATGTCTTCCCCACAGGGAAAAACACCCCATTAGAAGGTAACACTAATGCGGGGGCGGGGTGGGGAATCCATATCCATGCTTGGAATGCTGGGTGTGCTGCAATTCAGAGCCTGGCAGACCTGCTAATGTCCCTATCAGGCTGTGTGCCCTTGGGCAAGTAGCTCCCTGTTTCTGGGCACACTTTGCTCATCTGTGAAGCAACTCTGTGTTGGTGTGTACCCAGGGAATGAGCAGAAATCATGAGCAGAGTCTGGCTGGCACCCAGGAACAGTAAATACCAAGGATTGATTATCGTATTTTGGTGTGTTTCTATCCATTTCTCTCTGTGTGTCAGCTGTCTGTAACTGTGAAACAAACAGCCCCGAGACTTGAGACTGGTTACCGGGAAGCAGCGATAACTCGGTGTTAGCCCGTGCAGTTTCTGTGGGTGGAGGCCTCTGCCTCTGCCTCTGGTGGGTCCTGAAGTGGCTGCAGCTCCTGGGAAGAGGAAGGCAGAGGCTGGGTTGGTTCTTCTGATATCTGGCCTCACAAGTCAACTGTATCTTGTGTCTGTCTGCCTTACTCTGTGTCCAACAGGCAGAAGTCTGGTTACTCATAGGATCTCCAGGGAGCTGCAGTGACACCAGAGGAGGGCTACTGGAAATGGCACCAGGACATCATATGTGGTAAGACAGGATCAGGGTGGACGCCCATTCTACAGAGGGAAAACTGAGGCTCTGGACAAAACAAAACAAAACAAAACAAAAAACGTTGGCTTGCCCCCACTGGCTTTCCACAGGTTCTAGATTGTTCCTTCTGTCTCAGTTTCTCATGGGACCAGTCATTCTCTAGCTCACCAGATTCTCTATCTGGGACACTGGAAGATTGTCTGCCCCTGTGTGGTGGGAGCTCCCAGCTTCTCCATGGGAATTCTAGCACATGCAGTGAAGATGATGATGTGTAGCTGTGACGTTGATGATGTGTGTTTGTTGAGAGTTGGACAGTTGTCTCCCTCACAAGGCAATAAATGGCTGCCAGAGGCAGAAACAACGTCAAAGTCAGTCATACAGATCTCTCTCTCTCTCTCTCTCTCTCTCTTAAAAAATAAAACAAACAAACAACAACAACAACAACAATAACTCATGCTCTTGCATCTCCTGCCTGCTGTGAATGATACTTGGGCTGATTTTACAGGTTTCTGGCCTTGACTCAGCAGCCCATGAGGAACAGGGTCACCATGACTTAGCAGGGCTTGAAGGATGGGGTCAGCTCAGGTTCTTTGGAACTGCCGAGGGGGGGAGGGTGGTGGTGGAGAGGGATTGATTGATTGATATCGGGTCTTGGAGGAAAGACCGAGCTTATCTCCACCTCAAGGACCAAGAGCAAGCTTGGTCTGTGGGCTGACGTATGGACTGCTTGTTGGCAGCTTGCTCCTTGGCTCGGCTGGACTGCTGGTTCCTGACTAACAAAAAGAGACTGAGTTCTGGGCTCAGAGGCTGCTGGGATAGCGCATGAGAAGGCAGATGTTCTGAGGGCCCTAAAGGTTCCAGCTCATTAGGTTGGGGCCTAGAGATCAGCATTATTTTATCGATTTATTTTTGTTTTATGTGTATGGGCATTTTGCCTGTTTGTGTATGAACCGTGTGCATGCCTGGTGCTCCCCAAAGCCAGTAGGGGACATCAGAGCCCCTGGGACTGGGGTTAGGATGTTGTAAGCTGCTATATAGGTTCTGGAAATTAAACTCTGGCTCTTTGGAAGAGCAGCCAATGCTTTTAGCCACTGTGACATCTCCAGCTCTTGCTACCTTCATCTTAACCATTTACCTTCTCATCACAAACAGTGGAGTAAGGGGCACTCTGGGTAAAACGCCCTGCATGGAAGAGCCCATCCTGTGGGCGCTGTTATCTCAGCTCCATTGGCTCCTAGTAACGTTAGGGTTCAGAAGAAATTCAGCTCTGGGAAGCCATCCCCAGTTCCCTCTATCATAGAGCATGGGTGGATGGATGGGTGGATGGATGGATGGATGGACAGATGAGTGGATGGAAAGATGGATGGATGAATGGATGGATGGATGGATAGATAGATGGACAGATGGACAGATGAGTGGATGGATGGACAGATTAGTGGATGGATGGATGGATAGATGGATGGATGGATGGATGGATGGATGGATGGATGGATGGATGGACAGATGAATGGATGGATGGATGGATGGATGGACAGATGGACAGATGAGCAGTTGATAACAGTCCTGTCCCTACACCTTGTTGAACCTCATGTTACCAGACTTGATTTCTCACAACCACACAAAGAAAGTTAGGTATGGAGGTCCTCTGCTTAAAGGTGGTATGTCTAATTCAGTATCCATCTATCTGTTCATCTACCAATTCACAAATTTATCCACCCACCCACTCACCCATCCATACATGGATTCACCTATCTACTCACCTATTCTTGCATGCATCCTTCAATCCACTCATCTCTACATCCATTCATCCATCTGTCCATCTGTCCATCCATCCGTCTAGCTATCTACCCACCAACCCATCATCTACTCATCTGTCCATCCATCCATCCATCCATCCATCCATCCATCCATCCATCCACTAATCTGTCCATCCATCCATCCATCCATCCATCCATTCATCCATCCACTCATCTGTCCATCCTTCCATCTATCCATCCATCCATTCATTCATTCATCCATCCATCTTTCCATCCACTCATCTGTCCATCCATCCATCTGTCTACCCACTCACCCATCTATCTACCCATCCATCAACCCACACATCCATCCATCCACCTACCCATTCATTCATTCATTCATTCATTCATCCATCCATCCATCCATCCATCCATCCACCAATCCATCCATCCATTCACCCATCCATCCATCCACTCATCTGTCCATCCATCCACCTGTCCATCCATCCACCCATCCAGCTATCTAGGTCTATATTGTGTGTCTTCTGCATGTTGGGTGCTGAGGCAAAGCAGTCACTGGAGCAGGTGTTCTCATCCTTTGCCCCAAGGCACCCACAACACTACGGGAAAGATGGGTCAAACAAGGCAAGACACAGCTGTATGTACAGATGTCAATTTTTCTCCTTGGAAGGAAACTTGAAGAACTGGGAGGTGGCTGATTTTGCACCAGAGGGATGATCAGGAAAGGTATCTCTGAGAAGACTTTTGATTTAAAATCCAAAGATCAGAGGAAGCTGATTATATGAAAGGTGGAAAATGCTGTCCTGGGGGGAGGCAGCATGTGTAAAGGCCCTGGGGCAGCTAGATCCAAGAGTATTATTCATGCTGTGGGAGGAAGGCCAGTGTGTCTGGAGTGCAGCTGTTGAGAGGCAGAGCACTGTGCTGTGGGTTGTTTGGCCAGACGTCGAAGATCCAAGAAAACATTGTTTTGGGGTCAGCTCACCCATTTCCTGGGAACCTTCTGGTAAATACTCAAATTTCAACGGTTGGCTTTGGGCCTTATATGGTGACTACTCCAGGAAGCCTTGCATGCACCTCCAGCCTCAGCCCCCTTCTCATGTGCATCTGATCACAGTGCACCAATTGATTCAGAGAACCGTACCCAGAGGCTGATTTTCTGGATGGTGACCCTTAAGAGGGGGAGGCTCTACTTGAACCCATGACCCACCTAGTGCAACCGCTTCTGTGCAGCACAGTGGGTAAGGGTTTTGGCTTCAGATCCCAGGTTTGCCTTAGGCAGTTTGAAGGACTCCTTAACTCTCATGCCTTAGCTTTTCCTGTGGAGAAGTCTCTGTGATGTCCTGCCAAATGCTGACAGGTCTCTTACGCCAGAGCCGATGCCCAGTGAATGCTCTCCTTGGTTCTAACAGTGTTTGCCACATAAGAGACCCCACCCCCAGCCAGGCCTGCCTTCACTGTCCTTGGAACTGCTGTCCCCACCAGCAGTTCAGGGCAGGACTCACTTTGGTCCTCAAGTCTCTCAGCTTCTCTGTTGGTGGACTTCTGGTCTTAGCTCCTCCCACACTCGAGGTCTGTGTGAGTTGGTAGACTCCGTGATTTTTAGAAAGGAGCTGAGCAGTTCTAGGCTGAGAGCCCAACTGAGACCACAAGAGACTGGTTCCCCTGGGAAGAGATGAGGTGTGCTGTTCTGAGGGACTGTCTGCAGTCATGGATGAAATATGTCCATCTGGTCTTTCTGTCCATCCATCTATCCATGCGGCAATTGTGTCCCAAGCACTGAGAATTCACCAGTGAGCCCCCTGCCACCTCTGACCTGTGAGCATCTTCCAGAATGAGGGCAGGGTGTGCCCTGTTAGCTACTGACTGGTACGGGCACCCGTGGTTCAGTGAGCTCCTAACCACTCAGGGTCACTCTTGTTTCCAGTTTTCCAGATCCCAACATGGAAGAATTGGAAAGGGAAAGGCATTATATACTCAAGGATGCTGGTGGAGTTTATCCCCAGCCTGTTGTGTTTCCGGGCCTCGGCTTGGAGACAGAGGTGGCTTCCTCCCTTCCCTGGGGGAGGCTTCATTCCTGACTCCTGACCTGCCTCTTCTCTAGAGCAGGTCCTGCATCCTTACTCTCTGAGTGATCCTGACTGGCAAGAAGGGACAGCAGTGAAGAGCCTAACAGAACCAAGCCTATGGCTCCTGCTTCTCAGCCTGGCAAGCCCACCTGCAGGAAACCTGATTGCACCCTCATGGGACCATCCCTTCTCTGTCCCCAAAGCACCCAGTACACCTGGGCCTTCTTCAGGATCCCACTCTTTCCCTTCTCCCCTCCTTTCTTTCTTCCTCCACCTCTGCCTTTCTCCTTTCTGCCACGCACTGCCTGACCCATCAGATGTCAGTGTTTGCTGGTTAGACTGCAGTGGCGGAGAGCAGTCTCTCCAGGTTGACCTCCATCTCTGCCGTACACGGCTTTGGGAAGTTCCTCTGGCGCTCCAGGCTTTCATTTCATCGCCTTGAATGAAGGTTCTTCTGGGGGATGAAATAAAGTAGTCGTTGGTCGTCGCTCTGTCAAGACTGATAGATGAGTAAATCCCGGAGACTTCAGAAAAGGAAGCCAGAGGAAACTGCCACCCTGCTGAGCCCCGGAGCTGCTGGCAGGCAGAGCCCCCTCTCTCTAAGTCACTACCAGACAGGCTGGCAGGAAAGTCTGCAAGAATATGGGCTTGATGACAGGGATGTCCTAAGAGGGATGTCTCCAAGTCCAACCTCTGCCCTTGGATCTCTCAGGTGCGAAGAAAGCACAGGTTCCCCTGTGGTATCCAGCCCTCTGTGAGTCCCACCATCTGCTGGATCCAGAAGGGCCTCCTCTCTTCACAGGGAGCCCGAGGCATTGCTTTCACTAAGGGCCCAGAAAAACTGCAAGCTTTGGTGCTGAGAGCCCCCCAAGCTCCCCGCGAATGCCGTGATTGCTAAAAATTTGCTTCATTCTGATTTTGCCTCTTGCTGGCTGAAGGACTGGATTTTATACCAGGTCAATTTCAGACCATTTGATATTGATATATGAAGATCCCAGGGGATTACTGAATGCATTTCTCATCCTGCCTAGATAGTATCATAGAAGGAAAATGGGATTGACTGTTAAGGACAAATTGAGAAAGACATGGCCATTTAAGATAACTCCTTATCTGTATACAAGCAAATGGTATCTGGGAAATAGACCACCAGTTGACAGCAAGAAATTCTACTCCGGGCTCTTCACCCACTCTCTCTTCTGCCGTTAACACTCAGGGATTATCCCGTTATCCCGAGTGCTGTATCCTGGGGGCCCCTGCTGGAGGGCACCAGAGAAGAGGGGTTTTTGAGACTTTATTCTGAAAGGGTTGGGTGGGAGGGGCTGGGATTGTCCATGGATACTCTGAGGAGTTTGGGATGGAATGGCTTTGAATGTGACAGATCTCCCCAGGACTTGGAGAATGGTTCTCTCAGGGTGCGCATGTGGCTTGATGGATGGAGGGTTGAACTTACCACATTGTGAGTGATCTTTGGGGTGATCTTTTCACTCTCCTCGGTCAAGGGTGCCACTGAAGGCTCACGCCTATGCTAACACTTTCCTGAGTCATGAACTTGTGGAAACTTACTGGAGCCCCACGTTGGTTGGAGAACTTACTCCAAACCTCTGCTGGTTGGGGAAGCAGCTATGCAGCTCGAGGTCCTGCTTTCCTTGGTGTTGGGGTACGGATCCCACAGATCCGTTGATTGGTCCCATTTGGTGGGCATGTGTGCTGTGGGTTCTTGAAGGGGTCAAGGGTTGATGTGGGGGTCTACCACAGTCCTCCATGATCAGGTACATGTTCCCATCTCTGTCCTTTATCCACCCTGCTCCCAGCAGGGTGGATTTCACAGGGGAAGGATTCTGGAGACCAAGAGGAGCCAGGAGACCTGGGGTCTTCAAAGTCAAAGCTCTGGAAGTTTCTGATGTCAGATCCATTATTCCCCAGATCACGGTCATAGTTTATCTTCTCCGTTGCTGTGATAAAAATACTCTGATGAGAAGCATTGTTAAGAGAGGAAGGGTTTATTTCAGTTCACAATCCGACTGTGTCAACCCTCACCCCGAGAAAGGCTTGGTGTCAAGGGGCTTCTACTCACCTCTCAATGGATGGCACATAGAGGGGTGTTCAGCTCACCCTCCCCTCTATTCCTTATCTTTCAGTGTGGAGCCCACACTAATGGGATATTACTGCCTACTCAGGGCATGTATCTTCCCTCAGTTAATCTTCTCTAGAAATATTCTTACAGATACACTAGGGATATGCTCCCCTAATGCCCTAGAAATTAATCCAATTAACTTGACAATAGAATTAAGCATCACATCCATCCATACATCCATACATCCATCTATCCATCCATCCATCCATCTATTCAACCATTCATGCATCTATCCAACTAAACATCCACTTATGAGTCCATTCATCCACCTAACCAGCAGCACATGCATCCGTCCAACCAAGCATCTACTCACACACCCACCACTCATCTATTTATACACAAATGCATGCACATATCCATCCAACCATCTACCCAGCCATCCATGTATCTTATCCAGTACACGCATTGTCTATCTGTCTGTTCGTTTATTCATGCATCCATCTATCCATCTATGCACCCACATCCATCCATCCATCCATCCATCCATCCATCCATCCATCCATCCACCTATCCACCCATCCACCTATCCATCCATCCATCCATCCATCCATCCACCCACTCACTCACCCACTTACCCATCTACCCACCCACACACCCATACATGCATGCATGTCAATTAAACCTGTGCTTGGTGGAATTCACTCTTAGCCATGGTACGTGATAGTTGGGAGTGAGAGGAGACCCCAGGATGTTCCCCAGGGGCTACCATACCCAGAACAAGCCCTTGCTATGTTCATCTTCCTCTTGGCTGCCTTCTTCTTGGGCACTTCTGAGACCTCTTGAGTTCAGGCTGACGGTGTCACACCCACAGACCAACACATCATCAGATGCGCCTGTGAGTGAAGAACAAGGCCCACCATGGGGCATCACCAGCTCCAGGGATCCCTGTGTACTGGAGGCCCTGTGTAAGAGAACACTTTGAACAGGATTATGTCCAAGGGAAAGCCCAAGGCAAGCTTGGCTAGGAGTGGGGAAACTGAGGCTTGGAGCAGCGAGGGAAACGATATGGACAGGGTTCCAAAGCAAGAATGGACAGAGCCTGACAGCAAACCCAGATGACCCCAGAGCCTTCTGGGCAAGGACTCACTCTGCATGTCTCTCACCAAGTGTCCAGGCTTCTAGAAAAATGATCACTGGATCCAGGGATGTGGTCAAGATGGTGCAGTACTTGCCTAGAATTTACAAAGCCCTGGGTTTGATCTCCAGGACTACATTAACGGCATGGTGGTGCTTACCCATAACCCCTGTACCCTCCACACACTCTGAAGGCGGAGTCAGGTACCAGACGTTCTTGGCAACATAGTGAATTCAAGGCCAGCCCAGATTACATGAGGAACTGCATGAAAAGTAAGGGAACAGTAGTGCTCTGTGCCCAGCAGTGAGCTGAGTAGTTCAGAAGATACCTGGGCAAGGGCGGCAACAGTGAGGGATCCTCTCAGGGAGGATGGTGAAGCACCTGCCCTCCTCCTCCTCCTCTGTTCTTCCTCCCTCTCCTCTCCTTCCTTCTCTTCTTCTACCCTCCCCATCTTCTTCTCCCTCCTCGTCGCCCTCCCCTCTCCTCATCTTCCCCTCCTCTCCACCTTCTCCCTTCTCTCCTCCTTCCCTCCCTC
>NC_034612.1:1455512-1456580 GCF_900095145.1 Mus pahari
CCTCCCCCTCCTCCTCCTCCTCCCCTTACCCTCCTCCTCCTCTTCCTCCTCCTCCTCCTTACCCTCTCTGCCCTTTGCCCTGGACATAGGTGTCTTCTCACCCTTCTCTGGTCCACTTTGCTCACTTTCTGCTAGGCAGTGGACATGTTTTCTGCCTCCCCAACTGGATCAGACATTTCATATGTGTGACTGAGAGTCCTGTAAGTCCTCACCAGAGCATCTTCCAAGAATCAATTGTGATTTGTGAGTTTTACTATCACAAAATCATGTAGGAATGCGGTTAGGAGATGGACTCAGGGTGAAGTGAGATCAAATTCCAGCCAGGGCATCTGTCTGCTGTGTGCCCTTGGGTGGGTGTCTGTCTGCTGTGTGCCCTTGGGTGGGTGTCTGTCTGCTGTGTGCCCTTGGGTGGGTGTCTGTCTGCTGCGTGCCCTTGGGCGGGTGATCTAGCTTTGCTGTGGCCTGTGGGTAATGCAGTAGAGATTCTGTGTGTGTCCCATCATGAGGTGACTGTGTGATGAACATGTGTGAAGGACAGAAAACTCTCAGGCCATAGCAAACCTTCTACTGCCAGCCTCTGATCCATGGGTCTTGAGCGGCAGCTTGAAGGATCATGTGACCCATCTTCCTCTAACGAGAGAGAAACTTAGAGAAACTTGCAGCTGCTGCCTGGAGCTGGGTGTGCTGAGAGGGGCCTGCAGGTTCATGAACTTCCCGGTCCCGGCTGTGAAGCACACAGTCCTGGATGGGGAAGGTAGCTCTGAGTCAGGCTTCCTCGGAGTTACAAGATCAGAGGATGTAGAATACACAGAGTAGGCCCTCTGTGTGCACAAGGACTGTGTCTTTAGAATCATCCAACTGTGGACCCCCACCCCCACCCCTTACATCTTTACTGATCTGGTACAGATGGTTCCCACAGGCCTTACACTGCATCACAGCAGACTGTCTAGGGGAGATCTAAAGGATGCATGTGAGTTCTAGTGTGCACCAATGCTCATGAGGACAGGAGTGCCCAGAGGAGGGAGGCCTCCCTCTCCTCCTCCTCCTCCTCCTCCTCCTCCTCCTCCT